>NC_137675.1:17213074-17243074 GCF_963989245.1 Nansenia antarctica
GCTCCTCGAGCCCGACACCGTTATTCCGGCACCCAGGGGGCGGTGTTGCGCGACAGATCCTTGTCCGGAAATAGTCCTATACCGCCCTCGGGAGTGGCCGCTCAATATGCCGCTCCCTGTGTGCCCTGGCCATATCCGGGTCTGGCGAGACCGGGATTCGATCCCAGTCCCCGGTGGGCAGCTTGCACTAGTGGCTTGTGCTTAGACCGCTACACCACCTAACTAGGTTGTTTCTTTCGACAACTCTTAATGGAAGGTTTGCTTCTTCCTCTGCAGGTCTGTTTCTCTCGCTCTTCTCATAGTGGCTATTTCCCCTCGGTCCAAAGAACACAGCTCGTGTCTCCATTGGAACCTATTCAGGGCAGGTTTTACATCCACTGGCCTTTAAACCCTCCCTTGCTTTAGGAAGCAGTGCATTCATGGTTTGTCTCTCTCTCTCTCTTCAAGGGCCGAGCATATACAGTACCCCCCACCCCACAGACAGGCTCAGTGCATCACACATCTGTCTGCCCCTGCAACCCCCAACCCCCAGAACCCCCCCCCCCCCCCCAAACACCAATCTCGGCTGGATGTATTCCAATATATTTATGTTGACGTATTCTCATAACATGCAGGGAAGCGCACTTGTTGTTCCCACGCTAGATGAGTTGGTGCCAGTGATGCTGATGTCAAACGAGGGTGTGTGTGTGACTCATGAAGCCATCGGAGGGAACCCCTTTCCCCCGCAGGCTGCAGTGGGGGCTTCGTCTGTAGACATCTTCATATTCTCAGATAGGCCTCCTACTGTCAGGCTATCAAGGCGAGTATAATTGGTCATATGGTTACGCTGCATGGTAGATAGAAGTGTGGGGGGAAAAGAACTCCACAGGATGAGTCACACGGCTACGGAATTATTAAAGTCGAGAAGAGAAAGTACTCTTGACATTTTGGTATAGCGATGCTCCCAAAGCAGCCTGTGCTAACCTGAACATGCATTCCAAGTGTTCTAATTTGATGTCGTATTGGTGTATTCACATTTGCATATCACTTATTAGTATGCAACACTGTCATTACAGTGTGTGAAGTAGTATTCTAGTGTGTGTATTGGAACATAATCGTAGCCTTAGCCCCAATTCAGTTGGCATCAATCAAGAGTCCTGAAAGGTCAAGGGTCATTGAAAGACAGAGGCCATGTCCGAATGCTCATACTGACACATTTAGTAGGCTTTTTCAGTATGCAAGATTAGAAAGAGTTGCAGTATGTGACATTTTGTATCTATAAAATGCCAGGATGTTATACTAGATTTGCCTTTCCAAGCAGGAGGGATTCACTGCACACTATTCAGGAAGTCCTTTCCGATTTTAGTCCAACAATTCAATGGAGTAGGCAAGGGAGGTGGGCAGTAGCGAAATGTAACCATTTACAATGAAGAACATGGTTAAGTTAAAGATGACGATTTCTCAGTATGAATGAGGTGTAGTATGTTGAAATGTGTTGCTTACATACATTTTACTAAACATTAGGCTCTAAACAGTACGTAGTATGGTTAGTATGTCATATATTTTTTGTAAACAGTTGTATAAGCTTTTGGACACATTTTTTTTGGGGGGGGCAAGAGTCTGCAGCACCAGTAACTAATAACTAAAAAAGAGACTTGGAAAACCTACAGTAGGTTGTTTGGAAATCATGGGCTTTTTCTCAAAAAACATGTACAAACATCCAATATCATGTCCTCCACTCAGATCCTACACAAAATTCTCCTCCCCTTAGATTTTCTCCTCCAATGCTTTTTGAGAAGCAAGTGGAGGACGGAGGAGAGACGAGTGGAATCGAATTTCTATTTCTAACTATTGAGAAAGGGCCAACTATTGTGGAGAGGCCAGATTTTCTATTGAAATTGCACCATCTAGTGGTATAATAGGACAGCACAATCTAAACAACTCCCCAAAGAGCAAGGTTTCAGAGCCTAAATAACTACTTGTTACTTTACTTTAAATAATGTAGAATCATCAGTATCTCCCCTATAAGGAGTTCAGCTAATTTTATAAATGGTAATTAAACACATACTGCATATTTCAAAAACTGTTCCAGAAAATGTAATTCGAACTCACCACAGACCTTGATTGAATGATAGGCAGGTTTCAATAAAATGACGTGCACCTGTTTGTTGAGCTTCATACATTTCACCCCTAGATGGCAGCATCCCCATAAATACAGCATGCAGTGTATTCCAATAAGGCAGCCTGTTACGTATGCCTGCACAGTAAACAAAATGGCACTGGTTGATATTGTTGTCATAATAATGTCATAGGCATGCCTACCACAGCAAGGGCAACATGAGACAAGTTCTATGGTGAAATCGTCATGTGGTTTGGTCTCCTGTTTGGAGACATTGCATCAATGCTTTTACCATATTGCTTATTGTGTCATCTGTGTTTTGCTTCAAGAGAGCAAGTTTTATATTCCTCAAACAACAAATGAAGCAATAATAAAGAAGTAATCATGATTTGCTTCAAAGCCACAATATATTCTCCATCTGTTTAGTTCCAAGACCTAAAAGCACTGCAGAAACGACAACAAGCTCAAAAGCACACACTGCACTGTAATGCTATAACATTGTGGTTCTATATTACTTGGGATGTTGAAGACTTTTCACAAGCCTTGACCGCTTGAAAATGACATGGTTTGGTAAATGCTCATGTGGGTTAGTGAAACATTTTATTGTCTGTGTAACCATCCCAAGATTCCTCTGAACCAAAGGCTTTATGTATGAAGGCCTAAACATTTTTTTTAAAAAGGGCAACTGGTCTTCTACACCTTCTTTAACCGGGTGAGTCAATTGAGAACCAATTCCCATTTACTTTTAATGATCTTATGGCCAAATTCAAAGCCTATGAATGAATTTGAGAGAAACCACATAATGTATAATAGATGAATGGGAGGGACTCTGTCCCCTTCAGATTGAATGGGCTGCATGATCTATGCTCTGACCTGTCATGGCCCAAGTGATTTTAATCTACAGCATTTTGTAAACAACAACAACAACAGCAAAGTGTAGTAGAACTTCCAACAGCACGTCAGGTTTGACAATCTTGGTGTTTATTGTAAGTATTGCATTTTTCAACTTAAACAGCTAGAATAATCATCATCAGAGTGCATGTTTACAAAGGATGGCCACAAGTTCAGAACAACTGGAGGAGGGTTTTCCTGGGGTTGTAATAATAGCTTTATTTCTCTGGCCCATTTCTCCCATAGACGTGCCTTACTGGAGACTCGACACCTACAAGTACAGTACATGGAGTGATAACATACTGCTGGTCCTACTGTACATAGTCAAATGCAGTTTTTCAGTTACAGGCCTGATCCCAGATCTTTATGTACTCACATGACAGTGCCAGGTCAAAGGAGTTGGGTCTAGCCATACAGATCTGGAACCTGGAATAATGTTGTAAGCGGCCTTAAGTCAGGACAGTAACGATAGCACACAGTAGAGGGTTTGGAGACGCTGTTTTAGCATAAAAACACAGGCCCTTTTTTTTTTCTCAATAGTGCAGGTTCAAAAC
This sequence comes from Nansenia antarctica, assembly GCF_963989245.1. NCBI lineage: Eukaryota > Metazoa > Chordata > Actinopteri > Argentiniformes > Microstomatidae > Nansenia > Nansenia antarctica. The sequence continues at coordinate 17,216,618 of NC_137675.1, forward strand.
CGACAAACAAAAAGAGAGGGAGATGATAAAAGATGGAAATAAAGGAGGGCGGAGCGAAGGAAAGGTAATCTGCCCCTCTGAGAGAAGGAAGAGGACACTGAGGTGGTCTGAGGTGGTTTGGCATTTTGTTAACAATCGAGCACCTTTTTCAGTGATCTTCACGTTTTCGCCCTGTGTCCAATGATAGCTGCCTCACCATAGGAGTCCTATTGTGAGGTTACATGTACTCAAACTAGCCTATACCTTCATGATGTCCTTCTTGGAAACCATAGGTCTTTGTTCATATTAATCTGAGGCTTCATATTCATGTAAGACACATTTTTGTTTACTAAACATAAGTCTAATAGAGACTAAGAGTCCTCCTACGGGAGGAGCGTGGAGTTGAGACCCCCATTTTGTATAGTAGCCGGCTCAGTATTTGCCAATTAGACTTGGCTATTTTAGGTCTAGTCCAAAAACAGCCTCTAGCCCCCTCGCTCCGAGACACCTTTGTAGCTCTGAGAGGATTGGTGGAAATAGCTTCACCTTGCACTCTGATAGGCTGAGTGAGATGTTTGTCATCTTGCTTGGCCTATCTGGCGTAGGAGGAAGGGGCTAGGGGTAGTCTCAGGACAGGACCGTGGTTGCTTAAGAGGCAAGGCTCAGCACTAGGAGCAGCTTAGGGGCGATTACATTTCAAGTGTCCATCAAAGAAAACAAACAGAAAATGAAAACAAAAATGGCTAAACAAGTTGTTGTTTTTTTTGTCCACGAAAAAAAAAATCTCAACATGAAACAAATCTTTAAACAAGGAATGAGGAATAAGCATCAAAGGAAGGAGCAGAATAAGACAGAAACAAAATAAGTTAATAGCTTTATCTCTCTTTTTTTTTCGTGTTCAGTGAGGGATAAGAAATAAATATTTACTTCAAAAACTCAAATCAGGGTGGTGTTTCATTCTTTCGTACATGAAAAGATTCGTCAGAGTTCTGAATAACAGTGGAAAATGAGGTCTGCAGAGTGCAATTTGGGATGACATTTCACCTCAGTAACGAGGGGGTTTATTGTTCTGTATCTATGTTTTAAACAGTCAACGACATCACAGACCATGTCGATGACATCATGAACACAGTCAAGGACATTGTACACCTCGTCACTTCAGACTCCATTTCCACAGCCCCACGATACACCACTAGTGGAATGCCATAAAGCTTTTTCAAAATGAACATTTGAAAAAAACTTAAAAATAAACAAATCTAATAAATAAGAGTGCCACACAAACTCAGCATTTCTGAACAGAAAGTCCTGGTGGGTGGGGGAGGGGTGGAGTGGTCTTTTTGTGACCGCATGACTTTTGTTCTTGTTGTGTCTAGAACCTATTAAGTACTTGTACTTGTAACCTTTTCCCTCATAGGGGCAGCTACAGATTAGTAACTTTTGAACGTTTCAACCAGCAAAATGAACAAAGTAATACTGTCCATGCCACATCGACTGCCAGTCTGAAGAGAATAAATCTTTCCAAAAATATAATTTAAAATGCACAATAACACAGGTCAAACAGCAACAGAGGCAATAGTTTCTACCCATGAGTTCTACTTTTTTTTTCTTTCTTTCTTTTTTTTTTTTTTTACTCCTTTTCTCCTTTTCTCTTTAATTTATTAAGCTATTTGTAAGTATGTACAAAAACAAGCAAGTTGAATTTGCTTTTGGACGGTCACACAGGTCTGTGCCTTTTAAAGAGAAGAAAAACAGGAGTTCAAACTGTCGAGACAAAAAACGACTACAAGAGTTATTGCTTGTTACTGCTGGAGAGAGAGGATGGACGTTGATTCCGAAGATCGTTGGGTTGTTTTTTTCTTTTCTTTAATTGTGCCGGTTTCTATGGACAACTATAAAGTAGGCAAGTGCAGGATAGCTTGTGGTAGCTGCTTGTTGAAAAACACATTACGATTCCACTCTTTAAACGCACCGAGCACCCACATTCGATGGGAATGTATATTTCTTCCTTTTAATTTCCAGACTTGGATGCAAATGTTGTGGCAGATAACGATTGTTGCACGAAGCGTTTTTTTATCTGCCGTTGGTTAAGTTGTTTCACATAGCACCAATTCAAGTGTCTGAGCTGCGGTGTTGTAGCAGTGGTAACAAAAAATAAGACGAAGATCAAATAAAATGGACGTTCAAGGGGCCAAAAATGTTGATATGGCAAGTAGACTTGAGGTCCCACAGCGTCCATTTGTGTCCAAATTAGACTTGTTCCTTTTTTATGTCCAGCAGAACATAACGTTAGCACACAGAACCAGCTCAAGACCCGAACACACACAGAACCGCACCGGAAGGGGAAACCCATCAGAATTTCTATATAATACCATAAGTGCATTTGCTCTAAAATACGGGGTTATTTTTGTGTTTTTGTTTATCACTAAAATTCTGAAGAATGTTTCACTGAAATATTCATGTCAAGCATCCCCTTCGATTATGTCATCATAAAATCAAGATAATGCCAATCTCAGCATTCATTAAAAGAAAGCCATATTTTTCACTTCCTCAAATTATAACCATTCACAAAATCTCACTTTGAAAAATATCTCACCATAAAATCTAATTCCAAAAAAATCATTTCTTGCTCTTTATCATTTGAACATGGATCAAGGAGTTGATTAACAGGTTGGTTCTGTGCTTGGGTCAAGCTCTGGTGCTTGTGTGTCCGTGGTGGTGGATGGGGATGAGGGAGGCGCGGGAGGGGGGGGGGTTAGGGTTTGGGGTTCTGCTTGGAGGGGAGGAGCTTTCTCCTCCTCCTTGTACTGCGGGTTCAGCAGCGAAGGAGTGAGGAGACGACGGAAGAAGGGAGGGCAGGCCTTAGCCAGGGAGGAGGGAGGGGGGGGTGAGCGGGGGAGTTGCCTGAGGCTTTGGAGCTGGAAGGACGCCAAATGCCCAGGGCATGGTGGCGATAAGCCGACTGTGAGGGGTGGTGGTGGTGGTGGTGGTGGTGGTGTGGGGTGGAAGGAGAGACAGAGAGAGAGAGGGGAGGAGAGAGAGAGAGAGAGAGAGAGAGAGACCGATAGGGGGGTGGTGTTGGTGGTCCGGGCCTCTACGAGGAGAAGGCTAGCTTGACGCTGCAGCTGGAGTAGCCCTCGTCGCTAGCCGTGCTCTGCAGGCTGCTGTGGTCGTCCAGGTCGCTGGTGCTGCCCGTGCTCACACTGTCCAGCTCTCCATGGGAGAACTCTGTGCTTTCCACGTCCACCTCGATCTCTTCTGCGCACAGGGAGGGAGGGGCGGAGAGAGAGACAGAGAGAGAGAGAGAGAGGCAGGGAGGGAGGGAGAGACAAGAGAGGGACGTTAGATTAATCATTCAAAACAAAGACCATTATGAGGTTATTATATATATACTGTATATACAGAACCAGGGCTCGGGGTGGTCACAGTCCCTCACCTTGGTCAGAGTCGAAGCGCTCCGAGGAGCAGAGGGTGGAGCCCACGCTGTCCATGCGTATCCTCTCGCCTTCCCCCGGCCCGGCCAACACGCCCGTCCCGCCCTGCAGAAGGTCCAGCTGGCGCTGGAGGTGCCGCTGCTCGCGCTCCAAAGAGTCCAGCTGGTACAGGCTCTTACGGTCCGCATCTTCAAGTTTCTACACGAGGGGGAGGAGAGAATGGGCATTGATTTATCTCTTGCGTTTTATCCTTCATGTACTTGAGATACAGCCGGTATCTAGGCTTGATTTGACCATGTACAAGGTGACTGAAAAAACTGTGTGATAGAGAGAGAGAGAGACAGAGAGAGAGCGAGAGAAGGGGGAGGAACAGGGTTAAAATTTATGGTAGAAATAAAGCAGAGGGGAAATAAAGAGAAAGAACGAAGGGAGGGGAAGAGGGGGAAATTAATGGTAGAAATAAACCAGAGGGCAATAAAGAGAAGAGGAGAGAGGGAAGAAGCAAGTTGAGAGAGAGAGAGACAAGTCTGTGATTGAGATAAAAGAGAATGCTTAAGGAGAGTTAACAAGACTTCCAAGATGTCAATTCTGCAACAGCCCCACTGTCAGCAGTATGCTCAGCCCGCGCTGCTGACCTTGCCTGACATGCCCTCTCAGATCAGATAACCACACACACAGCTGCATGGCAACAGAAGGGACTTTCCACACTCGCGCTTGTTTACAATCAACTCATTCTAATTTGCGGTTGTTGACTACTGTCGCCACACAACCCAGGGCGTTGATGATTGATTGGACGGAGCCACGAGTGAACCTCGTCGCCCTGCGTTACCGTCGCTATAGCAGCGAGCTGTTACGGAGGGGGTGTGGTCCCTAGGTGTCTCCTTTCCGACCGTCCACGGTGCCACCTCATCATCATCATCATCATCATCATCACCTGCACCTGTGTGTCAGTCACGGATACCTTATGTCCCGTCACTTCCCCTTCACTCCCCACTTAGTCTCCACCGTTAGTCGGTCGCATCGTGAACGTAAGCTATCGGAATAGACGAGTACTGTTTTCGAGACAGCGTTCCACGCTTTTATTTTCGAACCTTGAGTCCGTGTTTGTACCCTGTTCTTGTCTGCACTTCCTTAAGTAAAGATTAATTTTGTTTGGTAGCCTTACCTACTTTGTCTGCCTCCCTTTATCTGCGTCGCAACCGGGGCCCGCTTACTATAGCCAATCGTTACACGAGCAGGACTCCAGGCAACGGGCCAAAACAAAGAGCCATCGATATGTGATAAAGAGGCGCGCTGACAGTGAGCCAGGAGACAGACACGGGAGACGCACGCGACAACAATGCAGGCCCTTTATGTATTTTCCTTCTATGACATATTTCCCCAGTTACGGTTATTGCAATGTCTTTATCTCTGTTTATGAGGCTGTTTACAGGGACTGAGACTCATTATGTGGCATTATTTAGTAACAACCTAAATGCATACCAGGGGAGGCTAGTAAGGAGGGAGAATGGGCTCATTGTAATGCTCTTGTGTGTTTGATACTATTCTTCATTCCATGCATCACTACGAGCCCGTCCTCTGATTTCTACCTCCGCTAGCCTCCCACCCCACATACATACATTATTCACTAGTATTGTTGTTTAAGAGCACAATAAAGTGTGTACTGATCACAATCTGGACACACTAGCGACCTTCATACGCAGGCAGAAAAACAAGAATGAGAAGTGCTGCTGTCCTTGCAGTGGTATTTTTAAAAAGGTGCTTAAGGAGTAACAAAAAATTACAATGGATCGGGGCTGGTATCTGATACTACGGCTGATCGAGCTGGCATCTGGCGTCTACCTTTATGTGTGATTTGGCTTTGTTGAGCAGCCCCAGGGTCGTGTGGCGGTTGCAGTCCGGACCCAGAGGTATGAGCGACTTCAAGCGCTCCAAACACAGCCGCAGGTGAGCTCGTCTGCAAGGAGAGAGAGAGAGAGGAGGGGGGGGGAAAGGTTAGAAAGAGGACAACACAACACATATGCACATACGGTAAAGCAACATCACAACCGCCAGGTTTTGAGAACACATACGGCAAACTCCCTGCGCACTACCCCGCCTCGTCACCGCGTTCCCTGGCAGGCAGAAAACCCATCATTTACATTTAAGTTTTTGCCATTTAGCAGACGCCTTATTCCAAAGCGACTTACAATCGATACATTTGACTAAGCAAGTGAATCATCAATCCACCAGTCGTAGCAGGAAGAGTAATCTAGCTCAGGCCAGAGGCCATTGGCAGTCTCAGTGATAGAAGGGAAAACTTTTTATATATATATATATATATATAGACACTGTAGAACAGAGAAACTGTACAAGGGGGGCAGTAGAAGTCATAGGGGACACAGTAAAGGGTAAAAGCGGGTGTCTCAGGAGACGCAGTGGTGGGGGGTAGTGGATGTCTCAGGAGGAGCAGTTAAGGTGTAACCCATCAAAACACACGCAGGCTCCGATAACACCTCAGTGTGGCGTCACGCCGTTTACCGTGCACCGCTCATCTTACAGGACAGTACGTTCCGGCTACTCTTCCAGTGAATCTGCCTTATGACCTAGCAGTAGATCGCTACCTATCCCTGCTCAAGGCAAGGCTGTCGATCTGACTAATGGGCGAGTTGAGAGGTTAGAGAGATAATCGGGGGCCTGTAACACAATTACCAGTGCATTAGGGCAGAACGGGTCTTTCAGCTAACCAGGAGCATCAGTCAGACGAGTCCACTCAACAGTGTCTCCGGGCTAGATTACACACCCGTAGACCGCACCAATAACTCACACACACTCTACTGTCTGCTGTCTGCATTCTAGGAGTGGATGGGGAGGGTGGAGTGCGTGCCAGAGTGGTTGGTGTGTGTGTGTGTGTGTGTTTTTTCATTGAAACGATGTGTAGAGAGCATACTAAAAGGCACTAGAGAGCATGCTCTTACACTAAGCTGGGCGTGTGTGTGCGTGTGCGCGCGCGTGTGCTTGTGGTGCGTGCATGTTCACTTGAACTATGTTTATATAACCGAAAGCATCACTCAGACTACGGCACTCAACAGTGTCTCCAGCCCCAGGCCTACGGTAGATTACAGCCTTAGACAACACCAATAACTCAAAGTCTACTGTCTGCAGTGTGTGTGTGTGTGTGTGTGTGTGTTTTCATCGAAACGGTGTGTGGATGGCGTAAAAGGCACTAGACAGCATGCTTTTACACTACAGCTGGGCTTTCTGTGTGTGTGTTTTATTTGAGCTATGTGAAAAACGCATTCTCCCTCTCCTTATCACCTATGGGGGTGGGATGAGAGGCAGTAACACTGAAAGAACGAAGGGACAAGCCACACACACACACACACACACACACACACACACACACACACACTCCTATGGATGATAACTATCTGTCTGGCTCTGTGTCTGGCTGTGTAATCAGCCCTATTCACAGGGCGAGAGGAGCCCACATTCACTCTTTATCAGTCCGCGGTCAGTCAGTCCTAAAACAGCTCCCATCTCAACCCTGCAGGCTGGCACCGAGACGGGCCGTGATCCATCACTCTGTTCTTTTACTGTTACCAGCTGGAGAACTCAAGGCTATCTCGCTGACCTGGGACATGTCTAGGGCAGGTCAGCGAGGCTGACGGTAGCTGAGCACATAATCTCACACACTATCTGTCTCTCACACACACACACACACACACACACACACACACACACACACACACACACACAGAAACAGACACACACACCCAGGTGTGGACTTTGATTGATCAGCCTACCGGAGTGAGGGAGACTTGTCTGAACCTGCCTGTCTGGCTGGTTGGCTGGCTGGCTGGTTGGCTGGCTGATGTGGGGTGAACGAGCTCCCGACAACTCGTCCACCCCCCCCCTCCGCCCATCACTGATAAAGACATGCACCCCACCTTCTCAACAGTTCACCCCAGATAACCTCCACTTACGACCTCAGACAGACAGACAGACAGACAGACAGACAGAGACGGGCTGACTAGGAGGGGAGGGGAATAGCAGGCACCAGAGAGCACATCTAATCTCAAGTATCTCCTTATGAGGAGTTAACTACCAGTGCATTTTAGGGCCTCCGTCAGTCTAGAAGTGCACAGCATAAAAGGCAGTCATGTCTGAATCATGTCTCTCGTGTGCGTCGAACCACGGACACCTCCCCACCCAAACAGTGGCGGCGATGACATAGCGGGTGAAATCGCTCGGCCTTGACCGCCGACGCTAACGCGAGTGTGAGCTGTAGTCTCTTTCAAGACCTGTGTGATCTCCACATTCCCGCATGCCCCGTCGGTACGAAGATCTCTCTACCTCAAGCATCAACGGGGGTGTTGATGAATAGGTGTGTGTGTGTGTGTGTGTGTGAGAGAGAGTGTGTGTGTGTGTGTGTTTAATCTCTGACAGTCTAGCATGACCTGCTGCCGTACACGCTCTTCAGCCCTGATAAGAACAAAAGGGCAAAAGGGTTAGAAACACAGAGAGAGAGAGAGACAGAGAGAGAACAAGAGAAGGAGAGAGAGAGAGATAGAGACAGAGAGAGATAGAGACAGAGAGAGAGAGAGAGAAAGAAGGAGCGAGAGAGGGAGGGAGAGAGAGAGACAGAAAGAGAAAGAGATAGAGATAGAGAGCTAGTCACTGACACTAATGGTCTCAAAGGGTTAAGTGCCACATAAGCCCTGAGAGCGGCGGTTATTTACCAGTCGGGTCGAAGGTCTTAATCACTAAACATGCTTGTTTATCATTCGGGCCGAAGGCCCAGAGACCTTAAGCCCTGGGAGGTTACAATACCAGTGGCTTGTGTGCTTAAATACCTGAACTCTGCACACATAATCCTCCTGAGGGGGCCTTAGCACAACAGTACGGTTAACTGCTAACTGTGGCCGTTTCCTGAACAAGACACTGCTCAGGAAAGACCTTTGCTTGTGACATAAAGTAAAGTAACGTCGAGTGGCTGTGTGCCTATCTACTGTACCCTGCAGCTACGCCCTCTCACCCGAGTTAGCCGCAGAACGGGAAGGATCCTGATTGGATCACCCAACCTAGCACAGGACAGTTAGCCAGCTAGCATAGCGTGGGTATAACCCCCCCCCCCCCCCCACCACTCACGAATAGCACTTGCTACCGTTTAGTGCGCTAATGAGCCAGGTTCTTTACCTATGAATAGCACACATGCTAATATCACAGTCTGCCATTGAGCCCTACTGTACCCTTCTTGCCCCCACTATGAATAGCACTAGCATTAGCTTTGCGTGAATGGGCTAGGGCTACCACGAAAACATGTTCTGGCACGCACTGGGAAGCCAAAACATCAACAAAGGTGGATGAGCTGATGGATGATGGGTAAAAATAGCGAGCCTCCTGCTCGCTGTTGAGTGGGTGGGTAGGCTTGTGTATTTGTACCTCGATGCCAGCAAACTCCCACACACACACCACACAGTCGTCATAGGGTGCATACTATATATATATAAATACATTCTCAACGTGAACTGGCATTGAGGATTGAGGGTTTTAAGTTGCAACTTCAGTGTGGACTAAAGGCATTTGTTTGTGTACAGCAATTATGCATTGCAATCTGTTAACTGTGCTTTTGATAGCACACACGTATTGGCTCGGGAATAGCGCCTGAATTCTAGTGTCCAAAGAAGCTCTTCATGCGGTTCCTGGGAGACATCCTGGCAGACTCTTCACATGACTCTACACAAACACTCCACCAAGCTTCCCTTTCCTCCGGAGACAATGGGATAGTTCCACTCCTCTGTGTGTGTGTGCTTACGTGTGTGTGTGTGTGTGTGTGTGTGAGTGCCACTCCTCCTGTCGACTATTCCTGATTAGGGTATAATAAAATGAACTTTTTGATCGAATACTTTTTTGAAACCAATATTGAAGACCAAGAGATGTTGTTGTAACTAAGAAAAAGCTCATAGACGACTCGGGGGTTCGTTTGAAAGAAAGCGTGAGTGAGACGCACAGCAGTTACCTGCAGCTGGAGGAGGCAGGAGCAGCGGGAGTGTTATCCCAAATGTTTAATCGACCGTGACCATAATTGCAGAGTGGCTGGTAAAATTGACAGATTCTCTCACTTCTGGCATTCATCAAGTTTTATGCCACTTCTTCTCAATTCTCTACCACCTCCTCTACCTCCCATCTCCTCCCCCCCCCCCCCCCCCCCTCCTGCATCCTCCTCCCATCCTCCCCCTCTCTCCCCCGCAGCTCACATTGCCACCTCCTTGCCTTTTGGACAAACTCGGATCTCACTCTTTCTTTTCCTCTTCCCCTCTTCGTTCTCTCCCTCCCCCCTCTCCCTACTAAGCGTCGAACCTGCCTCCAAGTCCTCCGACACAATACCACGGGCACTTCAGAGGCACACTTCAAAACCCCTTTTGTAGCGGTCCAGCTGCCCGGCGCAGCGGCTCCTTGCCTACGCACTTCTTTATTGGTCCTGGACTGCACTGCAGGTTCTGCTTTTCCCCGTCTTTATGTTTTTCTTTACTCGCTTTCATCTGCTGCTGTGGAGATTAGTTTGAAAGAGAGAAAAAAAAAGAAAAAACCCTGACAACGTTGAAAAGAGGTTCAGCTGTGCACACACACACAGAGAGAGAGAGAGAGAGAGAGAGAGAGAGAGAGAGAGAGAGAGAGAGAGAGAGAGAGAGAGAGAGAGAGAGAGAGAGAGAGACACACACACAGCTTTTGATGGGTCTGGTATTTTAGTGCTATTTTCAACCATGACGTTCTACAGTTGGAGGGCTTGGAGAGGTAGTGGCATATTGAATAAGGAGCATTTCACATCACATGGGGTGAAATACTGATTTAAACCCACTGCAGACTCTGCCATTAGGCTGAGAGAGAGAAAGCGAGAGAGAGAAGGAGGGGGTGGGGGGGACGTCACGAGAAATATGGCTGCCCTAGATTCCAAACTTGTGAATAAGTAAATAATGAATGACTTCACAGGCCATCTTAGATGCCTGACTTAATTACATGTGTTTCTGAAGGGGGGACGGTTATGGCCCCTCGATCCTGGGTCCAGATATCACTCAATACTTCTGTTATGAGCAGAGCTGCCCCCCCCCACCCCACACTACCACCCGACCCCCCCGTGTGACCTACTTATAATGCAGGCGGAGTGGAAATCTGACCGTTCACATAGAAATTACACTAATTACAGATCAGAGTGACGAGCTCGGTGGTAAGTCTCTCAACAGACGTGCGGGAGGAAATGGAACAACATCTTCCTCCTCATTTTCGACTTCTAACCCACTCCTTCCCCGGCGTCTCGCCAGCAACGCCACATGCACTCCCCAAAAATATATTTGACAGATTAGGCCTATATCCCGGAGAAACAAGAAAAAACCTAAACAGATGTTTTTGATTCTTTTTTTGTATTGGAAATGTTGGAAAAAAAATCATAATTTAAGTGCTAAAAAGATCAAAAACATGAGGTGTTGGCTAAGCGAGATACTCTTGGGAAATCACTTTTACTGTGCAGATCATATAAGAGATATGAATAATAATAATAATAATAATAATAATAATAATAATAATAATAACAATAATAAAGTTGGAACATGTGGCATGTGGGTCTCCACATCCTGGCTGTAGAAGGCGTCATGCAATATACATGTACGGTTCACATGTATATTACAATAGGGCTCACATGTATATTACATGCATATGGGCACATTGTTCACACAAACGAACCTATACATGCATGCATACAGCCATGAATACACGAACACACACGCACAAACCTATGCATGCATGCATACAGCCATGAACACACACACACACACACACACACACAACACACACACACACACACACACACACACACACACACACACACACACACACACACACACACACAGTCCCCTCAGTGTTTGCTCACTTTTGTTTGCTGGCTCCACTAGCTAACACAATGGAGAGGTTGTTTTTCTGTAAGGATGCCCCTTCTATGATTCTGTGGCGTTTCTCTCCCTCTCTTTCTCTTTCTTTCTCTCTCTTTTTTACGAGGGGCCCTGCTGCCTGCGTCACCTGACTGCTCTGGAGCAGCAGGTCACATGTCTAGCTGGCGGTAGCAGAACAGGTTTTTACGGCGGGGGTAAATACTGGGCTCTGTGTTGACAATCAGCATACTGGAATTAAACAGGGTCGTAATTCAATTGCAAATCAGATGATCTATTCAATCCAGTGCATTAGAGAACACACCTCCTATGTGGCAATCGCCATAGCAAACAACAGGCAACGTAACCCTTTTGTCAATGGACTTGGTATGGAAGTTAACCAGTATAGAACCCCAAAAAAATATTAGAACTTCTGTCACTTTATATGACATCCCCATGAATACCCTTAAGATAACACACCAGGAGTGTCTCTGACGCTTCTCAAGTGACATCACTGTTACTAGGGGACGAATGTAAATAAATACCCGGGCTATACGTTGATATTCCCCAGCCAATGGCTGAGGAATGTGGAGGCAACGTTTGGCAGTAGTGCCATGGTAATCCGTCACGTGTCCGGGCTAACACACTCTCTCAGATTAGAACCAAGCCTGCCGCCGCTGGCTCCTTACCACTGACACTTCTCTCTCTCTCCTCGCCATTATGAAACACAGACAGATGGGGGAAGAGAGAGGGAGGAAAGGGAGAGAGAGAGAGGGGGTGAGAGCAAGGGCAGAGAAAGAGAGAGAACGAAAACGAGAGAGAGAGAGAAGAGAGAGAGAGAGAGAGAGAGAGAGAGAGAGAGAGAGAGAGAGAGAGAGAGAGAGAGAGAGAGAGAGAGAGAGAGAGAGAGACACACACACACAAACAGACATACTGAAAGGCCCTACAACTCTTGTCTGTGTAATCTGCCCAGAAACTAGCCCTGGGAGCCAAAGGCAACAATGAGCTAGGCTAGGTTAGGCTTGGCTATGCTAGTCATCCTCCAGTACAAGAAACAAGAGGGGCCTCAGCTCTCAGTGATGAGACAGATAACCTCTCGCTCTTCCTTATAGATCAAACCTCCAAAACCATTGAAACTGCCAATAGGACAAATGAGCAAGGGACATGTAGTATTGATAGAAAACACACAGGAACACACTTTTTAACGGTCGGCAGTCAGACTGGTGCTTTAGACAGAGAAAGAAGCCTGTCAGGGGAAAGAGAGAAATCGCTCCACTTAGCTGTCTTGTTTGGGTGGGATGGTGGAGGGTGGAAGGGGGGGGGCGGGCGTTCTTTAAGAACAATCGTCCCTTTGAGTTCTTTACTACACGTCCACAACTGACAGGCAATTGTAACATCTAACAAACTGCGCTGAATAATGCGGGGAATGCGCTCTCCAGTCCGTGGCGGCCCACTCATGTGGGATTCTCCCGCCTATTAGCATGTCTTGGAATCCCCCGGAAAAGGCGAGTTCACCCATAAATTTGCATAATATGCTAGAATGACAGAGGGGAAAATCTGAGGGGGCACCGTTTAGCAGTGCGTAGTGTGCTAGGGAATTGAACGTTAATGATTTTAAACGGCGTAATTCCGACGTGTGAGTTGTCGGAATGTCAAATCCGTGTATGCTCCCGAGAGATGGAGTGTCTGGAGTGCGAGCGTGCCCTTTGAATACCGATGGGACACCAGTTGTTTAGTCTACCTTCACAATGGACCTCGGAGCTGCACAAACATCTCCGGCGGTCCCTCTGAAACCTTTCAGACTCAACTAGCTGGGAGGAAAGCGGGTGAACGGAGGGGGGCGTGGGGGAGGTGTGTGTGTGTGGGGGGGGGGGGGGGGGGCTAAATCAACGCGGGATATGGGGAATCCCTCCCTACCACACCACCAATCCACTGGAGAGGTTGTGTAAATAAATCTAAAATTGTAGGCTATTACTGGGCAGATATCCTACAATGTTGTCACACCTGCTCACTGAACCCACGCCGAGCCCCGGAGGAGAGGCATCTGCAACGATGCATGGCAACAGTGCAACAGAGAGAGGGAGGGAGGGAGGGAGGGAACATTGCAAGGGATGAAAGAGAGAAAGAGTGGAACGAGAGGTGCAACAAAAAAGAGAAAGAGACGAGCGAGTAGTAAAGAGAGAGAGAGAGAGAGAGAGAGAGGGGGGGGGGGGGGGGGGGGGGAAGACCGGAGGAGGAGGGGGTGTGCCAGCTGTGCAGTGTGTAAGGCCCAGCACTAACACATGGATTAGTTCACACGTGCACACAGCCCTTTAATCTGGTCCACTGGAGAGAGGGATCTGCTCCGGGACTACAGAGAGAGAGAGAGGACAGGGAAGGAGAGAGGGATCTGCTCCGGGACTACAGAGAGAAGAGAGGGAGAGGGAGGGAGATAGAGAGAGAGGACGAGAAATGTACTGTAGACCCTTACATCACATGGTCCCTACGCTGCCCCGGCACAAACATAACACTTAACCTAACCCTCCCACCTCCCCCCGACATCCACACACACATACCGTATCACCACTCATGTGACTTTGGCATCCACAAAGCCTGGGCAGATGAGTAAGTTTCTACTCAAAACATGACCGTAACCCTCCCTCTCTCTCTCTGTACTGTATGTGCCTCCCCTCCAACCCAGTCTTCCTCTCACACCCCCCTCAGTGTGGTGACCTGGGGTCAGGAGAGCTTTGGATTAAACTCCAAAAACCAGAAGGCCCATCATAGAAACATCCTGGCTAAAGAGATGGAACCAGATGTTTGTATACTTGGGGGGGGTGGGCACTTCTAACCATATCCACTTTCTCTCTCCCTCAGCGCTGGGCTGCTTTAGCCCTGCAGATGGGGGTCTAATCCAACACACACACTACCCACACACACACACACACACACACACACACACACACACACGTCTCATCCTATGCACAGGCCCTTTCCTCAACTCCCGTCCCATTCGCTTGGCTAAGCTACGTAGCAACAACAAAAGGGCAGGGTCTTCCTGCAGGCTACAGGCTTGAAGCCGTGCGTCCCCGGTACAGTTCTAATGAGATTCTACCCTCCAACGCAACCAGGGAAGAAGAGGAAGGATGTGAGGTAGTTCGAGAACAGCGTCGCGATTGGACGGGCTCCGCAGATTTCGAGAGGCACAGCGATTGGTCAAACCGGAGTGTTGTTTTCCCTTTCCCCTGGTAGTACAGCTAAATATAGCCGCAGACAGATTTAATTGAGGCGGGCCCGTTTCAACAAGCATTTATCTTTCTTTTTTTATTTTTACCTTTTAGGTATGATTCAGTTAGCCAGAACACTAACGGACATAGCTCTCTCTCGGAAAGGGAGGGATACATGGTAGTCTTGGAAAACTGTGTAATAACCATGCGCTGTTTGGGATGTGGTTTTGTCAACAAGGTTGACCCACTACCGTTAATGGGGAGGTTGCAACTGCCACTTAGGGTTTTTTACTGAAGTGGTGAAGGCAGAGAGATGTTGACTGAACGCAACTGTGCGTTTCAATTACTTTTAATTTGAAGACATTTTTACAGCCAACGCAAACAAATCCGTAAAACCTTTCATTAAAACACTCTCTCCACGTTCTATTTCTATCACTCTACATAAAACAGTCCCTACAAACGTCACTGCACAGGGCTACTCTTGCAGATAGAACCATGCTGGATACACAGTGTCCGATTGGGGAAAAGTCGGCCATCTTTAACTTCATATTTCTAATAGACCAAAAAACTAAATGCAATAGGACTTTTGAATACTGGGCCTAGTCTTATGCAGTGCATTCTCAAGACTGTTCACAAAAAAACTCAAATAACATCGTTCAAATCAAGCTTGAATAAGAGTAAATAGTACTTTTTTTCCCTCTTCTCTGCTCAGCACTATCTGCTGAGTCAAATAAGGGACCTGCAGAGTGTCCTACCATGGAATGCTGCGTCAATAGAACCTGCTGCATAAGGGCACAACAAGAAGGTGTAAAGTGAACAAAGGTCAAAGGTCAGAGCGGTAAGGACAGGCGACCGGCCAGGCCGACCTGTTTAATGGTGATCAGTGTGACACTGACACCTAATCCCCCGCCCGGAGGTGGAGGGTGGTGCGTTCGCTAAGCCAGTGTACGTTTACAGGACACGGCTGAAATGTAGGACAGGGAGGATTGTTGCATGATGGGGATGACCTAGGTGTGTTTAGCACGGGCACATCTGTGCAAATATAGGTGTTGGTGTGTCTGTGTGTGTGTGTGTTTGTTTGTCTGTGTGGACAGTAGGCCTACAGTATGTACACATACACCTATGTGTTTGCACGCGTAAAAGAGCCAGGGCCTTCGGGTAGACAGTCGTTCCTTTTTACGTCACGGTTAACGGTTCCGCCCGATCCTCTCACGCCAGCCGACCGGCTAAGCTACACCGCCAGGCTAGGCTAAAGGCTAACCCCTTCTGGCCAGTGCAGGGACATGCCCTGGAGCATGTGTGCTGTGCTGTGCTATGCTCACCAGACCAAAGATCACGTCCCCTAAGCTGCTTTTCTGAGCAAAGAAAAGCTTAAATGGCATCACGTTGGACAAAAAAAAAATTGTTTGGGCCTGCAGCAGGGCCTAGGAGTATGGTGAACCACAGGGAGGGTGGGGCCCACACACACACACACACACACACACACACACACACGCACGCACGCACAACACAACAGGCTGCATGCATGATCACTCAAATCTGGGACCTGAGGAAATGATACCAGAGTACACCAAGTTCAAAAGGAAACATGCTTGGAAAATTATTGTTAAAAAATAGCGTTTTGTATTGTCTCTGGCCCCACTGAAAAAGGTCTAACTCAACTGAATTGCATTTGGAGAAGAAGTGGGCAATATCTAGAAAATAATAGGTATCAAAAGCTTCTCTAACACACAATTATGCAGGCGTCTTTCAAGCTACCTCCGTGTTTCAAATGACTTAAATGTCCACAGCATTACACAGCCACAGCTTACGCAACACGTGGTATGACAGACAAGAAAACACCAAAACAGAAACACCCACGCCATTCCAAAAGTCACCGGCCAATGAGCCGTGACCGTCTTCATTTGACGGCCCAGCCAAAACAAATACCAGGGTGCACGTATGATGGGTGCTTTCTGTGCGCCACTCCAAGGGCAACCACACTCACACCGTGGGTGGAAGAGGAGCGTTCATGTTCCACAGACCCAGGCAGCCCACAGTGAAAGGTGTTTAAGAGAGACGCTGTTTGCACATAACACCAAAGTCATAAAACATTGAGTGGAAAAAGTCATATAAATTTCCCATTTCCGCCGAGAGGCACCGGCACCAATGTCATTTTTTTATGTCTTTATCATAGGCCTTGCTCTGATAAACAATATTAAAACTAATAGGGGAGTGGGCTGTGAGTGACGGCGTCGCTTTACTACGGCGAGTAAAAGCCTACTGTATTGATTCTGCGTAAACAGAGACGTCGTAAAGAACGTACCAGTCCAAACACAACAGCTTCAACCCTGCCCGGGTCATCCCTCGACCAGCGGTAGCGTGTGGCCTTCAGCTCGACACCGAGTACCCTACCTAGCGAACCGGGGCTTAACGAACCGCTACTCTAAGCATTTGTGCGGTATCATCTGGTAACCCACAAGTAGTAAAAGAAGCGGGTCTATAGGCGGGGAAAGGATCAAACGGGAGACACTGCAGTGTTATCAGGTGCGGCCTGATACGTGCGCATCTGAAATGTGGGTTTCAGGGTGGGAGGGGGAAACTCTTCTCTTTTATCTCCTTCCTGTTGTCTCTGCCACATGCCATTGTCTCTGCTTATCATCGGAGGGGCCTGCGGTCGCCGCAGAAACGAGGCCTCAGAGCCGCAGAGAGATCTGAAGGGCCGATAAGCATCGAAACAACCTCCGACTTGACTCTCGCAGAGGCCTGCATCTACAGGAAGGGAGCTAGGCTAGACTGGAGCTGAGTGGAGAGACGGAACTGGGGCTGTTCTGTTCTGTTCTGTTCCTTAGTCAGAGGGCAGAGTTTGGACACTTGGTACTGCACTATAGGCTTTGTATGACGGTATGGCCCAGTACAGTTACAACAAATTGGATTAACCGTGTGCAGGAAATAGGATTAGAAATGATTCAGACATTGAAGGAGAAATCTTAAACGATGGATTAGAGCGTACCATTTCTTATTTTATTTGTTGTTTTTTTAAACTCTTTTCTAATGTAATATTGATTACAAGTTGAAGCATGAACCTGAAACCTGCCCAGCAACACCGCTGTGAGCGCGGCGGCGGTTGGAAAACCCCCTAGGAGGGAACAAACAAGTGTACGCTCTGCTACAGCGGTTTGTGTACTGCACGGCATGTTCCAGTCATGGTTAAGCAGCAACGAGTACGCCACGTCTCCTCAACCACCACCACCACCACCACCAGCAGCAGCAGCACTGTCGTCCACCTTATCTGCGCCACCTCCCACACAGAGACACCGGTGCCGGCGTGTTAGCGCTAGCATTAGCAATGACGTGGCCAAAACTTGCGGGCGCCGCTATCTATGAGGACCAGTTGGCGTAGCGGGGTGGCATGGCTCGTTTAGCCACAGAGTGAGTCGGGACGATACATCAATCATGTCTATATTTAACTAATTGGCCCGCCCTGTTGTTCCCTGTCCCCCCGTCCCTGTCTCTGTCATTTTAAAAAGGTAACGTGTCAAAAATAAAAATGTAAAAGGGTTGATGTGCAATTACAGTAAATGGATTAAAAGCTTTTGTGGTGCACAGAGACACTCAGAGAGAGACATAACAAAATGGAACGCAGGTTATTTATTTATTTATTTTACATCATAAATCCTGATAGTCTGGCCATTTTTATTTATGCTTCTGAAGTGAACCCTTTTGGCTTCTTCTCGAGCTGCTGACAAAGCCTAAACACCAGCTAGACTCCCATGTGGGTGGTTTACTCCAAATCTGATAAGGTCTTCCAAGAAAGCGCTGTCCGAAAGCGCTGTCCACCAACAAGTTATTCCTTTCAAGAAAATGCCCCCCCCCCCCTCCTAAAGAAAAGTACTAGGGTCGCATTCTCCAAATATTCTTAGTAGTTTCTATATTCTATGTCATAGTAGGATGACGTAAGTAAGGCATTTTAAAAAGGCTATTTGTTCAGGTGTACATTATGCTGTAATTACAGATGTACAGAACAAAAACCATTGCATAACATGCCCTCAAAAAGATATATGAACTTTTGTCTCTAGTTTCTAGTTGCACCCTACCCCGACCTGGTAACTCAAAGCCCTTAGCAACGACATCATTGCGTAACCCCACGTAGAGTGGTGACTCAGGAGAGAGAGAGAGCGAGAGAGATGCCCTTAGCTTAGCAGAACTAGGTCAACCTTTACCTGTTGCTGAGGAAAAAGTTGCATGAAGAAAAAAAAGCTACAAACTGGCAGGTTTAGAGGCAAGTGAGATCTGAGGGACTTGTTTAGTCATAAGTAGGCTCAGAGTTTAGCAAGTTTGATTTCTGCCTTTTCTGGGGGCGGGGGGCGGGGGGGGTTAGAAGTGAAAGATATTAAATGTTAAAGACCAACTTACCTATTCTTCTCCAACTCATTATGTGTGGACCTGCAGAAAGAAAAGAAGAGCATTAATTAACTAAACAGAAACTTTAACGCTGGTGCTGGTGCTGGAATTGGGGAAACAATAGAAAGTAGAAAGTCCAAAGTAGATCTACACATTGGTATGCTCCCAACAAGTGCACTGTATCAGGGCGTAACACAGAGGGTGACGTACTTCTAATCTGTTTAGTATTTATATATGATTAGTTTAATTATAATTGATTAGGTTAATTAAACACAAGATAAATAAGGCCTGAAGTTGGCCTACTGCACTCGCAAAGTAGTTGGCACAGACCTATAAGGACCACGCCGCACGCACACATGAGGCCTGTATTTTTTTCTACATATGTTTCTCATCAAATATTTTCAGCAATATTGAATCACAATACTTAAGAGAATCGCAATACATTGAGTATCGAATATGTATTAAATCACAGCCTAAGTATCGTGATAATATTGTACTGTGAGATCCCATGCAATTCCCAGCCCTTGGGTGTGTGTGTGTGTGTGTGTGTGTGTGTGTGTGTGTGTGTGTGTGTGAGTGCTATTCGGGTAGTGTGCACTTTGCCGTGCACGCGGACAGGACTCAGTGGTGTGTTCATAATGTGAAGTGAATCAGCTGGTCCCCTAAGAGCTTCTTTGTGTGGTAACATGCTGAAGGGAACCAGGCTCTCCTGATAGTTCAATGGCCAGGCTTCTACACAAACTCCACAGTCCGTCGCCACAGGGGGGGACCCACACTCACACGAGTCATAGGAGCACTTCTCTTTATTGGTGGTGGGGTAGGGGGGGGGCTAGCAATACCGCGGCACGTTTTTTTGACACCCTGCATGCTGACCTGATAGCCCGTTGTGTTGCCAACACAGAGGATATGTCCGGGGGAAGAAGGGAAAGAGAAAAAGAAAGAAGGAGAAAAGATGGCATGTTCTTGTTTTTCACAGCTCCAATGTTGCAAGGGATTGTGGGAGTTGGCGCCTCTTGAGAAAGGGATGCTAGAGCTATTAATGTTTAATTATTAATTATTTATGCCAATAGAAATGCCATATGTCTCCATTAGGCTACATTACTGCTCTTACTATTTACTACACAGTACTTGTGCATGCAAGACTGGCTATCAACTGAACTGTGAAAGTAAATGTGATTTAAGAGGGTCTTAGGACCAGAGAACTGGATCTCTTATCACTGCCAAGCATGCCCTTGACATGTAGCCTATTTCCTGAAACATTTTTAAGCCTAAATCTTTTTAAAAATAGCTTCAACCCAGACGTTCTGCATCCCTTTCGCAATCAATAGCCTAGCCAATCTGAGCTGACATGTTGCCACCAATGAATCTTGATGAATCTAACCCCCTCTTTATCTTTCTGCCATGCAGCCACCATCCCCCACTCCAGAGAGACCACCATTAGTATAAATCAGTGACGTCCCCCGGCCCACCCGGGCCCCAGCCCAGCCCCCAACAACAAGCCTATGGTGGAGCAAACAAACCACATGTCTTTATAATGCCCCGGAGCGCCACTGAATGATGGATCAATCAAGGTTGGTTAGCCTATATATATAGGCCCTACTGTATCTGTATCTGTAAGATTTCTATTGTAAACACACTACACAGATAGAGGGTCCGCAGTTCAACAGGCAAAGCAGATGACTTGAATAAGGGAACCCTGTGCCACACACACACATACACACACACACACATACATACACACAAACACGCACGCACACACGGTCAATGAGATAAACACAACCTTGCTGTATAAGAGGACAGAGGACAGGGTGAGATAAGCCCATCACCTAGCCTAAGCCCCATCATGCTACAACAAGGTGGCCTTTACCTGGAGCAGGTCTGATCGTTATCGTTGCCATGATGCAGCTACATGACTGATATGTATGTTCTCCTTCTCACATTAAGATTACCAAAGGCTCAGGGTTCAGCTTCAAGAATGGCTGCCATGCTACGATTAATGTAAGCAGGAGAAAATAGAGGGAACAATAATATGCTGATAGGTCTTTTGGAGGATAAGACCCTCATCTAGGCTATAGCTTAGCCTCAAATGGGTTTTATTTCTCTGAAAGAGCATTATGTGCAACTGAACAACAATATGAGACAATCTCATTGGTTCTTTAAACGATCTAATTCCCAAACACACAGTCTATTGAAAAACATGTCAGCAAGCATCAGAGCAGGCTGTTATGTGGTAGGCCTATATCAAATCATACAAATAAGATTAGGCTACACATAATGAAGAATTACCTCTTTTATGTAAACATAAAGATCAACCATACTAGAAAAAACATGCGCAAAATTGCAATATATCTAGTTCATAAACACAGCTGATTCATAAACCAGTAGACCGTGCTTTTAAAAGGCTCCACGTATTCACCTTGCTCCCCGGGAAACAACACCAGCCATAAATAGGAGCTTTCCCCCCCTAAGGGTTTGGGGCTAAACTCTCTCCTTATAGGGGAAGGACAAATACAAGAAATGTATGATAATATGCAATATGTCTGTGCAGAAAATTGTACAGATTTTGTTTGAACTATTAACATGATATGACAATCTCTTCGTATTATGTTTGATGTGCATACCATTAATAAAACACCGTCGTGTTCGTCACATTTTCCAGATGTAACTTTCACCTAGTCCCTAACCTCCGCACTGCAGTCCGTTTGACAATCAGCTGATGAAAGCGAGCTCGAGCAGTTAGTGCTGCCCCCTCCCCCAGCAAAGCGAGGAGAGCCTATCGTTCACACAGTGCATTATTTTATTTTTTTTCACGTGTATCTTTATGCTACCCCCTCCCCCAGCAAAACGAAGAGACCCTAACGTTCACACAGTGCAATTTTTTTCCAGTTTTTTTTCAAGTGTATGTTTATGGTTCGACAATTATTCAATACATGTCGTCAACATTCGCTTGAAAACCTTCCATTCATGCATCCACTGTGAGAAAGTAGGTTAAGACACTACTGGTGTGACAACCACGTCTAGGCTTCTGTGGGGGGTTTCCTGTTCGGCAGACGTTACAATGTTGAACTGACAGTGTAACATCACGTACAGCAAAACTGATTCATTCAAAGGAATGACAGTTCGTTCGTCTCACATGATTTTTGAAGCAATACGCAATAATTACCAAAAGTAAATGAAACATTTCTTGCAGGTTTTCATCAAAAAGGTGCAATTTTCATTCCTACCTGTTGTGGTTATTGTTGTTGTTGTTGTTGTTGAACTTCTTATTTCGGAATTTCCTTTGCCTCAAGCTCTGGTAGTTTGTGTTTTCGATTGACGGAAACGTCGACGCATATCCGTGTTCACATTCTGTTGAAAGAAATCCGTGGTTAGGGCGAGTGTGACATGACATTCCCACCATATGCACCACGGATGCAAGGAAAACAACAGAAATTCAGTGTTGGAGCTTAATCATCCGAATACATTGAGAAACTCTTCCTTGCCAGACAACAGCGATTCTAGTTGCTAAGTGACGTTGCTTGAACACAACACTATTCCTCAACACGTAAACACATTTTCAAGTTGTCAAACATGACAAGAAAATGCATCAACTGAAGACAATAAACATATATGAACAATCAACAAATCCAAACAGACTCTATTCTTAGCATACCTCTCTCCCTCCTTTCTAGATATTCCGCAGCTTCCAACAACCTCTGGATGTTTATCAACTGCACCGCCGTCATTCTGCTATGGAGCTAGCGGACGTTAGCTAGATGTTTCTACTTTGATACAATTTCAAAGGACAGGTATTGCTGTTAGGGATCCAAGGCAGGAATAGGCTTATTGTTTCTCTTTGAGAATAACAAAAAGATACTTCAGATATTTCTTATTGGACAATTTCTTTGCTGGCTCTGGATCAGACAATGTCGAAAACAAATATTACCAGTGTGGGTTTCAAGCTAGCTGCAGCCAATTCTGACAGGTTTTTGCCGTTAAAAAAAAAATCTTAAAACCAGTGTAGCAAAGTAGTAAAAGTATCTAGGAATCACAATTACAAATCGTACAAAATGTATATAAACAATATTTTAAAAAATCCCCCGAAAGCTCAGAGCCTGCAAACTCCTGCTGCTGCTTATTTGCACTCCTCCCCCAGTTTGTTTACCTCCTAGCTGCACAGCTGAGGGGCGGGGCCTAGCTGGAGCTGGAGGCAGGTCTGAACGCAACGCTTTCTGGGATATTGAGTCCTTAATTTATTGATTCATTTGATGAAAGCATGTACAGTAGATAGCAGCATACATTACTGCATTGATAAGGTTAATTATACGTATGCTCTAATCAACGATTTTGATTTCCAATGTGTCATATAAAGCATAATACCGACATTTAAGGGAATAAATCAACACGTATGCCAAATGTAACTCAGATTATCTTCTGTAGGCCTTAGTTCTAACCTTTACAGTCATATTTCAAATACAGTTATATGTCTAGGTCGCTGCTGTAAATGTAATTGATATCAAAGCTATTTGGATAATATGGACTGCATTAATTAGAATGGCAAAAGCTAGAAAAGAAATGTCAGAGAAAGCCTGTGTTATTGCAAGATCATAAGGGTTTGACGCAGGTGTAATAGTCTGTAGACTGCAATATACGATAGAAAGGCCTACTATTAGTCTATTAGTATAACATAAAACTGGTCTGTGTTCACAATTAGCATATATTTGTCACGTTCGGCTTTCTCGTTAACAGCCTCTCACAAAACCTCCATGTCCCATGAATCAACTGTACATTGGGGGTGTGCCGACCGACCGAAGCCAGGCCCAGCAACACATGACGTCATTGCAAAGACGCCGCTTAATTGGTGATAGGCATAAGCAGCGAACTAGGATTTGACCAATCACAAAGGGAATTCGCGCCATGTGGAAACCATGTAAATACACCCCAAATACCAGGAAGCAAACAATCGGCAGGGGGAAAAAAGAAAAAAAAGAGTCAAGTGTTGCCAGATCTCTGCGTCTATGTTGTTAACCAAATAAATGACTAAAAGTTACACATTGTTACAGATTTAGCTGGCCTATTCAACACTTTACAATAACCCGAGTGCATGCATATGCTTTGACGCAGAAAAAAAGGTGTTATGAAGTCTTGAATTGATATTATGTTGTGTCATACCACTATATTTTCTGACAAAATCTAGCCTATAATGCTTCAACAAAAAGGTAGATGTAGTTAATTGAACAGGGACAGCTTGTAACTATAATAAACTGTAGGAACTAATGATCAGTAATATTTGGAGATATCTTGTACACGCATCTTTCGACAATGCTGTTTTCCTCTTTTCTACGAGCTGTTTAGCGGGGAGTCTGCAGGGGCACTATGTATGACATCATCTTAAACTGAGTTGGAGGGCGCTGCGATGGTCAGATTGATCTAATTTCGAAGAGGTCGCCAACAAAATGCACACTCACACCCAAAACCGTTAATTAGGACTACCATGTCAATCACCGGCGAGAAAACAATCTTATTTAGCAAGGTTAAATAGCAACTTGTACGGTGCTGATACTGAGCAGGTGCAACGGAATAGTATTTCTTTGAGAGGAAAATCATGCAAAAAATATAACCGAGAAACCGATGCCAATATTATATCCTCCTCAATAACGATTCATAGTGCAGCCCCCATCAATGCGCATTCAGAGCATTGAACATAATCGGCAGTGATAGTTGAATGAACTCAGCCCTTTGTTGTCTGAGTCTGATGACAATGAAACTCTTGTTTTTGTAACTTTAATGCATAAACGTTTATATACAAACACAACTTACTTCCATCCTTCTTTTCGGCGCTCTCGATAAAACTCGCAGCTTCCAGCAAAACTTGCACATTTTTCAGAAAAGTATTGATCTGATCCATTGGGGAGTCTGTTGAGTTGAAGACGTCATTGAAAGAGCAACTAGACATCTCGAAATCTTGCTGATCCATGGACGTTTCGGAATCAAAAAACACATCTTCGGTTTTCATCTCTCTTCTTTGCCTCTCACTTCTGGCCATTTTTCGTTCACTTGGTGGGCTTCGCTGGCTACTTTTCTAGAAGAAAATAAACAGCGAGTTGCTCTCGGCAAGCCTGCTTCTGGGAGATGGGTTTTATGAATGCGGGGTGTAATGTATGGAGCGGTGGCCAATGTCTGAGGATTGTGGTGCATGGGGAAAATGAACCACACGGAAGCCCGCTGTCTGCGGGACGCCGCATGGTCCTTGTGCCCGCCCTGTCACTAACTCCCATTGGCCCAGAATCAACAGATATAGCCTATCAATCCAATACATCTCCTCTGTTTGCAACAGACAGAATAAGATTCGAGATAGCATTATGTGGATAGATCTCTAAGGAAAAGTATATGTTGGTGTCTATCCTGTTTTGCCCCATGTACTACTGATTAGTTACGTGAGACGAATAAGCAAATTGGATAAATCACAAATCCATGTGGTTTGCATTCAGATATAGCCAATCCTATTGGACCTTTCTGGACCCAATGTGAAAGAGAAACTCCAGTCTTAACATCCAACAAGGGAAGAGGGGGACACAAAATAGGGAGTATACAGTATACAGTACATCTAACTAGAATGGAAGAAGAGATGACTGGAGCCTTGATCCCACAATGCCATTCCCAGCAGTAGCCATTTGGCTTTTTGCAGCACGAGAGTTCCTTTCTGCCCATACATGTAGAGGCAGAGCCCAGGATTCTGCTCCAATATCCACTACTTCAAAGGGGCCAACAGTAGGCCACGGGTGTTTGATGTAAAGTTCACAGAGAAACTTCAAGTCTAGCGCACCAGGGGAATCACTGAGCACCCCCCCCACCCCCTCTTCTACCTCCTGTGAGGGCGGAGAGGAAGGAAGCCCGTTTGAGGGCTGTCCTGGTTGAAAGGTGGTGCATTTACAAAATGAATGAACCTGAAAAGCGCCTACACCCTCTAGAATATTATAATGACTTCCCTTTTGAGGTTGCTGGGTGCGGTTTGTAAAGGCCGAGTACATTTAAGCTTGGTCTGAATAAGCTATTGCACAATGGATTGCAAACTATTACCACTTTGTGCTAGGATGATTAGGGTCCTAAGTCCCTGTCCTAAAAATTATTAGATCTGAGATAAGGGAAGTAAAACATGTATGTAGCTATGTCTCTTTATTATAGTCACATCAATAACAGACATATTAAAGTGCACTGTTTGGCCGATCAGATATTGATTAAGGAACAGTGGAATATCACAAATCTGGAGACACTCTTTCAATTGCTAATCTCACAGACACAGACAACAGTAGTCTCTAGTGTGCCTCGAATGCTTTATGAAAGACCATAGCTCAGGGCTGACTGGTGGCTAAAGCCAACACACACTGACTCTACACACACACACACACACACACTGACTCTACACACACACACACACACACACACACACACACACTGACTCTACACACACACACACACACACACACACACACACACACACACTGACTCTACACACACACACACACACACACACACACACACACACACACACACACACAGGGATTGTCCACAGACACA
>NC_137675.1:17248074-17253074 GCF_963989245.1 Nansenia antarctica
GTGTGTGTGTGTGTGTGTGAGAGTCAGGGGATAAACGTAAGGACTGCTGCACTATTTTAGTCTTTGTCTGGAGCTAAGATGCAAATGTTTCAATGTGAATACTCACTCCAGGGTATTCAATTCCATCTCTGGCAAGGTCGTCCTCCCCTGGAACTGACATTATCAAAGCACACGCTCAGAGAACCTGCTACTACCGTACTCCTGCTCCCAAACCCTCATTCACACTAGAGCCGGGCTGAGCCGAGCTGAGCTGAGCTGTTTTGGTTATGCATCCACCTCCACCGTAGTTGTTGCTGAAATAGGGCAGAAATGAAAAAGGAAAAAAGTGAAATATCCCAGCCAGCACAGGTGGCTTTGGGTCGGCCCTGTTGTGTCTAAAGCCTGTATATGTCCTGTTGAAGAACACGTCATAACACCTGATAAAAGTGGGTGGCCCATGGAGGGACCACACCCTAGTAGTCTAACTCAATCACCATGCTGTAAACAAAAGTCCAGCCATTGGAACCACACCAGTGACTACCATTTAGGAGTGCTATAGGGGCTGGGCCAGGGGAGGAAAATGGGAGTAGAAATCTTTCTACCTCCACCAGCCTCCACTGGACAGGGGACAGGGGACCACCATAGTATATCCATTTAGAAACTTTAGGGACCATATCATGTATCGATTGATTGATTGATTGAATGATTGATTGATTGATTGATTGATTGATTGATTTTCATTTGGGGAAAAAGCACAAGACGCATAAGACGCATCCAAGAATAGCCCATGAAAGTGTTACTGAATTTCGTCTCCAATCTGTGGTTCTCGCTGGTGAGACAGTCATACATCCCCTGACGTGCAGCAACAGACAAGACAACAATCAGGTCAGGACAACACTTTCTCCATCTTCACCAGCCATTACTGTGACCCAGTCTGAGTCAGTGAGTGAGCGAGTGAGTGAGTGAGTGAGTGAGGCGGTGTAATTGGCCATGAATCATCCCCAGGCTGAGGTAAGACCCCAGTGGCCTCCCCCCGACAGCAGCCACATCATCATCCTGGTCGCAGCTCCCGCCCACCGCTCATCACCATGACACTTTAACCGCCCCATTTAGCTCCCCGGCTTTTTGGGGTAGTTAGGGGGACCATTAGACCCCCCCCCCCCCACACACACACACGCATATACACCAAACACAAACCTCTAAAAACCTCCCCGCACCGCCGCCTGTGTGCATGCATGTGTGTGTGTGTGTGTGTCTGTCAGACCCCAGTCCCCAATCCCCAACCCTCGTACAGCATCTAGCTACTAAATCCTCATGAATCTAATGCCCCCATGTTTCTGCCAGCAAAACAAATGACCTGCCTGCTATTATTGGATGTATCACGGCCTCCCAGGTCACACAGTTGTTGCCAAACTAGGGTGTTTACCTATCTGCTTCTCTATGATATAAAAATCCCCAAATTGAAATTATAAACATGAGCAGATAGAGAAGTATGGACGGTACTATGATGGTTACATTTATATGAGGTTTAGGCTTGCTTTGATTAACTCCCTTATGCTCCCTTTGAGATTAGGATCACGTTTCATGAATTTGGCCCAGTTAATGAAGGCCACTGGGTTCTTGAACAAACTTAAGTCGACACGAACACACACATGTCTCCATGCGCGCGCACACACACACACACACACACACACACACACACACACACACACACACACACACACACACACACACACACACACACACACACACACACACACACCAGCCTAAACATCCCCCCTCACAACCCCCCCCCCCACACACACACACACCCCCGACATGCAGTCTGGATCTCTCTCTCTCTCTCTCTCTCTCTCTCTCTCTCTCTCTCTCTCTCTCTCTCTCTCTCTCCATACTAATTCTATCAACCCCTGCTCTGTGGCAAGGCCCATAATCCCCAAATCAATCTCTTGGTCAGGGGCTTCCGTAAGGAGCAGGATGGCCCAGTGGGGGCTGAACAATAAGGCCAAAGGGAGAGTAGAGGATCATCCCTGCGCCAGAACTAGGTCTTCCATTCAGTGAACTTGGGGGACGCCTTGTTCTCCTCCTCTCAGACAATGAGGAGGGGCCCGTTGGCTCTGCCCTGTTGAAGTGACAGGCCCAGTGGAGGGTTTAACCCAGACAGAAGGGCTTCCAGCCTCCAGCCTCCTGCAACTGGGCCATGATGCCTCCCTCCCTCCCCCTCTCTCTCTCTCTCTTTCTCTCTCTCTATGTCTCTTACTCTCTCTCTTGCTCTTTCTCCCTCTCTCTCTCGCTCCCATATTCTCTCTCTCGCTCCCTCATCCTCTCTCTCTCCCTCCAAACTCCATTCTCTCTCTCTCTCTCTCTCTCTCATCATACATTGCTACAGACATCTTACATTGCTAAAGCCCACATATCAGAACTTACAGTATAAATCAATAATGACAGAAAGTGAAATTATAACATAACAGGAACAATATTACAATATTACAACTCCTAGGCTGCTAGGTATGTTCCTGGTTATCATTCTCTCTCTCTCTCTCTCTCTCTCTCTCTCTCTCTCTCTCTCTCTCTCTCTCTCTCTCTCTCTCTCTCTCTCTCTCTCTCTCTCCGTCTCCTATTGAACATCTGTGCTTTATCAAACCCCCCGATTCTATTCAGCCCCTCTCCTATAGTCCTCCCAGAATGGTGAGTTCAAGTGTATTGTCGTGATCAGCCTGGACGTGAACTCTATGGAGATATTTCACTCCTGGGGTTTAAAAAAAGGGCGGGCTGTGCCTTTAGTGTCTCATTTCAATGGGTCATTACACTGAGACATTTTTGATTGTGAGGAATCTTCTTTTCTCTTCTTTTTTTTTTGGTCCCATTCTGAGCCTTTATTTTAAGGACATTAAAATGAGTTATGGATCTAGACGCTGGCACGACGAGTCTTTTTTCTTTGTGTCGAAGTTGATTAAAGGAATCACAAAACCATGGATGTCAGTTCGTGGACTTTTGGAGAATAACTTTGCGGAGAATTATGGCCCCGCTGAACAATTCCAACATTTATCCCTCCGAGGACATTCAGTGAAGTCTGGGGACGGGACAATACGCTATGTGAATAATTTTACAAGTCAATCAACAAGCCTCTGACACACAGACACTCATTGTGAGAGAGAGAGAGAGAGAGAGAGAGAGAGAGAGAGAGAGAAAGAGAGAGAGAGAGAGAGAAAGAGAGAGTGAAAGAAAAGAAAAGAAGGAAAAGTTTATACAGTATTTCATACTGAAAAAAAACAGGGAGAGCGAGAGAGAGAGAGAGAGAGGAGGGGGGGGGGGTAGGGAGCTGGCTGTACAGACACAGCTGCCAAAGAAAGAAAGAAAGAAAGAAAGGAAGAAAGGCCCAGCCTCCAAACTGCACCACATTCTGTTCTCCTCCTTCAGACGACTGGCCTATTTGCATTGACTGCTTAATAAGTCATTTTCCCCCATTGGACAGAGAGAGAGGGAGAGAGAGAGAGAGAGAGAGAGAGAGAGAGAGAGAGAGAGAGAGAGAGAGAGAGAGAGGGAGAGAGGGAGAATGAGGGATAGGGCAAGACCTTCAACCCCCACCACCACACAGAAATCCCTCTCTCTATAAGCAGCCAGCCTCGCTGATGTGTACGTGCGTCGTGTCTGTGCCTATGTGTGTGTGGGTGTGCGTGTGTGTCTGCGTACGTGTGTGTCTGCATATGTGCGTCTGCGTATGTGTGTGTCTCTGTGTGAGGGTGTGTGTGTGTGTGTGTGTGTGCATGCAGAAGGGGGGTGTAAAGGGGGTGGGGGGACCAGACAAAGGGCGCAGATGGCTGCCCCAGTGCAGTGCTGGGGCGGGTCGTAACAGACGCCTGAGATGGGGCAGGCCCTCCCATGGAGTTCATTTCAGCCCCCTGCTGAAAAGCTTGGCGGAGAGGGGGGCCCCTGCTTATAACAAGAAGGGCTTAGAGACCCGCCATACACCCCCCCCCCCGCGCATGACCTTTGACCCTGATGAGGTCACACATGCACAGAATTGAAGGAGGGTAGGTGTCAGAGAGGCCAGGATTGACGGAGAGAGAGAGAGAGAGAGAGAGAGAGACGGAGAGAGAGAGAGACGGAGAGAGAGAGAGAGACGGAGAGAGAGAGAGGGAGGGAGAGAGAGAGAGAGGGGGGGGGGAGAGGGAGAGTTGGGGTAGAACGAATGAGGCCGATGACAGATTGCTGAAACGTATCTTGGTCGTCTTATCTCGACGTCATGTCACCGCTCAAGGACCGCGGGGACTTTGTCAATCTATCCTTCGGCGAGACCCGGAGAACACGCCGGGATGTTGTTGTTCGTTGGGTTGTTTTGTTCCTGTGTACTTTGTACATGTTGTGGGGCACACAGGATAACGACGTAGCATGTCAACCAAACAAAGTGATATGATGATGATGATGATGACGATGATGATGATGATGATGATGATGATGATGATGCGAAGGCTGTAGCATCTACGATAAACCAGACGAACATTTCTCTCTTGTTTCTGGAGAAGGAGACATTGTATTTAATGTCATACACCATTCCATAAGGGATAATCCCCAGATGAGTATCCATAATACATAAGGGAAACATGTATGATTCCAATGTAGGACATGAAGGCAGAGGCCCTTTGACCTACTACCCTATATCCAGTCTTATCAAACGCGATCCTATATCGGCTTACAATGGCTTATCTGGAGATCTTTGGCATAGTGAGGGGGACTGTGTGAGCCCACTCTATATCCTCTGGATTTATGTACAATGTGTATATTATGACAGACGGGCAGTGTGTGTGCGTGTGTGTGTGGGTGGGTGCGTGTGTGTGTGCGTGTGTGTGTGTGTGTGCGTGTGTGTGCGTGCGTGCGTGCGTGCGTGTGTGTGTGTGTGTGCGTATGTATGTAAATAATGCCTACAGTGTACGTACAGAATGAACGTAGGCACTACTGTTGCGGAGGGAGAGTGGGAGTGAAGGAGAAACAAAAGGAGATAAATCAGGGTGCGTGGGTGT
>NC_137675.1:17258074-17278074 GCF_963989245.1 Nansenia antarctica
TTGCCCCAGGGCAGAATTCCTTCCTTCTTCTCTCATTGTAACTGCCAATGGCCCCTGTTTTTGGCACGGATGACTATTTCTTATGATGACTGATTATCTAGACAATACACTTACTCAGACAAATGTATTTGTTGTACGTCGTCACAGAGCTCAGCTGATACAACAGCCCAGCCTGTTTACACCTGAGGCCAGCCCAGCAGACAGCCATGCAAACACTGTCTGTACCCTCAGGCGTTCAGCCTCATATACTCATATATTTGTTTTCCCATGAAGGAACATTACATTTGGAAGGGGCATATACCCCCCCCCCCCAGTACAGTTTCTCTTCTTCTAGCATTGTGACTGCCAATGGCCCCTGATCCTAGCATAGATTTCTTTTTCTTATGATGACTGTTGGATAGACAATTCAGTTACTTAAAAAAATGTATTTGTTGTAAGTCGTTTGGGGATAAAGGCATCTGCTGATGCCCCCAAAAAAAGTAACATACTGTAAATGTACAGACTGATGTCGTCTAACCTGTTTACGCCCTGGGTCCAGCCCAGCAGACAACCATGCAAACACTGTCTGTGTTCTCAGGCATTCAGCCTCATGTACTTTCTTTGTACTTTCTCTTAAGCTGACTGATGGATAGATGATTCACTTTACATAGACAAAATGTATTTGTTGTAAGTCGCGTTGGATAAAGGCGTCTGCTAAATGCCAAAAAATGTAAATGTCATGGAAATGAATAGTCTCTTCCTTCCCACATCCGGGAGTAGTCTAGACTGGGCAGAGGAGGATTCAACTATTTTCCCTAGCCTATACCTTCCCCCAAATGACTCACATGTAGCGAACTGGTATGAGACACGTGCACGTGTCTAGTAGTTATCTTCTAGCCAGTGTAACAGGGTTGGTTGTCTGATTGAGCGACGACCCCCCCCAAACAACGAGTAAGATTGTTTTCCAGTCCCATGTTCTGTCACCCATATTGTCACATAGTGGCATATTGGTTACTACTGTATGTCTAGAAGCCCTAGCCAGTGTAACTGAGGTGTCTGTTGGTGGATGTGTGTGTGTGAGACCACTCAAATGGCCTATCATGTCTTCTGTTGGTGGGTGTGTGTGTGAGAGGGGTGTGTGAGACCACTCAAACAGCCTATCATGTCTGTTGGTGTGTTTGTGTGTGTGTGTATGTGTGTGTGTGTGTGTGTGTGTGTGACCACTCAAACGGCCTATCATATTCACCTCCCCCTGGCTGGGCATCCATCTGGACGGGGACGGTCTCATTGTTGTGACACCCACAGCACGGCTCCGTCTGGAGAACAGGGGCTACCCCCCCCCCCCCCCCCCCTTCTCGTCCCCCTCTTGTCTCTCTCCCTATTACCCCTCTACCAACACCCCCTCTGCCCTGCGCCCCCCTGCCTGGTCCGCTGCCCCTGCTTAACACGACGGAAAAAAGAGGCATGTTCTGGACACGGACGACACCGACTGTACAATGAGCTGCAAGCCTACTCTTTTAGTCGTGTCGTAGTGAGTGTGGTGTAGTCAAGTGTTGGGTTCTATTCTCTGACAGTTTAGATGAGGTCCATAGACAATATATGAGGTCATATGCAAGAATGGAAAACAGTAAAATACACACCCAAAAATTGTTTCATCCACATTTAATGTTCAAGGCAGGAAAGTGACTTTCACAAAGTGCCATACTCATATCATATCACATTCATCGTCGCCAGGACTGGAACAGAGACCAACGCAGTGATGTCTGCTAGTGCTGCTGACGACTACAGGTATACATAGAAGCTTCTAGCAAATCTAACACAGACGGAAGGAAGGAGGGACGGTGGAGAAAAGAGAGAACTCAAAAAGAGGGTAATTAGATGTCTGTACTATACTAACCCACACTCTCACACTCTCCCCCCTCACACAATCCCAATAGGTTAGTGTTTCTGTTGTGTAACTATAGAAACACTATACTGTACCTATTCTATACTGTACCACAAGGGTTGCACATTTGTGTACAAGCCCAGCACTAACACAGGACTTGATGAGTGGTTGAGTACAGTAGTATACTAGTGGAGGCTGGTGGAGGTAGACTTTGGAGGCCAGGCTCATTGTAATGCATGGAATGGAATTAAAAATGCCATTCATTATTTCATTCCATGCATTACAATGAGGCCCCTCCTCTGACGTTTACCTGCACTAGCTTCACCAGGTGTATACGAGTGCTAGGCAAGAACAAAAAAAGCCCAACCCTAGGGGGTTGATCCAAAACCAGAGTTGATCAACACTGCAATATGGTATGAAGGTAGCACACACTTATGTCCTAATGCACTGCTTGCATATTTCATGTTTTTGCATCCGAGAAAAAATGCAGTCAAGGCACATGGGCACACACACACACACACACACACACTCAGTCGCCTAGCTACTCAATCTAAGTGGGTGTGTTTACTGTGCAATACAGACACCATTACGTGTCATTGCTGTAATTGGTTAAAATCAGCATGAAATTAACTCTAGAATTCCGTGGCAAAAAAAAAGGTCTCTGATTTATTCAGGTCAGCTGAGCCCTTTGGAGGGTGAGGCGTGTCGAAGGAAGAGTCACACTGTAGTAGCCCCACTGGAGTACTATCTTTTTCATTTCCTCTTTTAGCATTTCCCTTTTTGTGCCTACTGTATGTTGTAATATTCACTCCACTCGCTTTCTCTCACACACGCACATGGGCGCATGTGACACACACACACACACACACACACACACACACATTCTTATATGGATGCACATGACACACACACTTCTTATATGGGCGCATGTGACACTGACACACACACACACACACACACACACACACATACACAACCAGGTTCTGAATACATCACAAAACAGTAACCTACTCTCTGTGCCATAATATTTGATTGATTGAGACCTTGAAAATAATTGTAGATTATTAGATACTCATTCATCCCAAATAAATCTTACAAAGATCTGTAATCTATACTGGGATGATTTTACTTAACACCAAATTATTCTGGTGATGAGCATTCAATATCTTCTCTATGGAACTGAGCATTATATACAGTGTGCATGTCATTGTATTTACTGAATAACATCGGTACAAGTTTGCGTCAAATTTGAAAAGCTACACAACATTGCCTTTAAGGTGCATATACAATCTATAGTATCATGTTTATGATGAGTCAAAGTAAAATTAGTGTTTATGGGATTTATGTTCAACAGAAAAATGTTGATGAATGATATGAATGTTTGTGAATGTAGATTGTGAACCCCTTGAAATGACCCCCAGACCTGAAATAAAATGAGCTTTCATTTCTTAAAATACAGTTTTATTTGTGAATTTACACTGATTAGCAATACAACTAAAAGCAACTCCATTAGATAACCATTTATATAGGATCTTCACATGTCACACAGCGGTTTGGCTTGCACTGGCATGCCAAAGCAATTCTTTTCTTCTTTTTTTTTTTTTTTTTTAAACATAAAAACAAAATGGAGGAAAAAGAAGAGGCATTAGTAAAACAAGGTGCAAACGGTCGGAGAGAGAAAAAGATCAAATTAATGCAATGCACATTCAATGTATTTGGGAGCGGTTGCCAGCTCATAAAATGGTTAATGAAAAGCCTAGAGCTCTGCAAACTATAGAGAGAGAAAAAAACATGTGAAAACATAATTTGTGTGATACAAATTGAAGATGAAAAAAAAGAGAAGAGAACTTTTCAAAAAAAAGGAGAAATGTATGTATGAAAAAAAAGTACAGCTTGAGCAATAAAAATGTGTTAATGTTAGGTTCTCCCTTACCCCCCTAACCCTCTTACATACACACATTTTCAAACTCACGCATCCTTGTTCAGTTTTCAGTTGTCTGTGATTCCACACGCTAGGCTCCACGTTCTGGAGCCCCATGCTATTTACACAGCTAAAATGTGCCTCTCTCCCTTCCTCCATGTTAAAAATCCAATATTTCACATTACAAGCTGGGATATTGGTACATCTGGTAAACTGACATGATTCTATTTGGGGGGGGGGGGGGTTGTATATCAACCTACTCTGGCCTTACAACAGGGTTCAATGAGAGGTAACAGGGTTCACTTGGAACAGGGTTCACTTGAGAAACAACATGAGGGCCGGTTCACAACTGAAATTGTGAGAGGCGCAACTGAGATTTTTAAATTTCATTTTTTCAAAGAGAATTGTCACAATTGTCCCCCAACTGAAAGTTTTCACTAAACTCTTCTCCACAAGAGGCTAAGGAGAGCCAGGTTAGTGAGACAATGACTTGAATGAATGGCAAATAGAGAGGTGGCCATGTTGTGATCAGGGGTGTAACTTCCAGCCTTCCTCAAGCTCAAACGGATGCTTAGAGAGCCTGACAAGGCGCTTATGAGGTGTTATAAGGGGTGACATAGGAGTGGAATAAATGGCCTAAGGACAATCCTGGAGCAGTCCCATGCTGATTCAGATACGCCCGTGCAGGCAGATAAGATACTCGACCCTTGTCTCGTGATTGTTAAAATATTGGAGAGAAAAATATATGGCTTTCAACACACACACACAAACACACCAAGTAACAACATCGGCGTTCCATGCTTGAGGCCTGTGATTCTCTCCCCTTTTTTTCTTATATATATTTTTTCCTTTTTTTCTTTTTTACAGGAGATTCATTGTGTTGTTGGTGGAATAGTTGTTGTTGTTGTTTTAATAGAGTTTACCACAAGCATGACACAAAATAGCAATATTCTGACATAACTCAACTTTCCGAAACCTAAAATGTCTCCCGTACTCTACGTCTTCTTTCTACTGTACTTGCTCAATCTAGCGCAGCCATGCCACTGTTTCACAATCTCCTTCATTGGTGAAATCACCTGCAACTACAATGTGTTACTATATATACCACAATAAAAGTGCAACACAATAAAATTAAAAATATATAGTTAAAATCTATACCCACATAATCCAGTTCATATATCTCAGTTATATAGTTTATTTTTTGTAATCTGAACTAGAATATCATTTGAGAAACGAGGCGTCACTACAGGTACATAGTCAGCCATATAAATTCAGATCCTTGCGAAACATGCGTAAAATTTGAATTCTCTGTAAAAGTATAGAAATGAGTACAAAACTGAGTGGACTAATACCAAATTCTGTGTTCAAATTTAGTTTTTTTTAAAGAAAGAAGAAAGAAACAAAAACAAATATTATTTCATGAGATGACTCGTGTGTTGGATAATCTAAATGCTATTTAGAGTATTTAAACAATGATGCTTTCACTAAAACGTGATTTTTTTTTTTTTCTTTTCTTCCTTTTAGTTTGGCAAAGAAATAAAATTAAGAGGAGAGGACCTTTAAAAAAAAAAAAGAAAGCTACATGCAGAATGAGTCAGCTTCTCTTAGTGATGGGTGTCGGCCAATAGAGAGCCAGGTAGCTACTAGAGTCGACCAATGGAGCGTTACGTAGCTATATAGACCCATTCATGTTCAAGAGAGCGAGAGAGACAGACAGAGAGAGGAGTAGGATGAGCAAGGGAGAACAGGTGAGAGAAAAAGAGAGTAAAAAAGAAAAAAAAGATCACAAACCCTGTTACATTTCTGTTCTAAACCAGTTTTCCAGTGTGACTATCACTTTGTGTATCGTCTCTGATTGATGCTCCTATAGGCTTAAGTGACCAAAGCATGAGTGGAAGTCGACCATAAATGATGGAAAAATGTTAGCAGAAAAGGAAAAAAAGAGCATGGTGGTTACCGTAACGACCAGGAGTTCATGTATGCTCATCGCCACGTACAGTATGTTGTGCACACTGATGCATCTATACCTGCAATAACTATTGGCTGATGATTTTGAACTAGGAATACAGGTGGCGGTTTCAAATTCCATAATCAGCTATTGAACGGGAAGATTGTACATAGGAAGAGCCAGTTTTCCAGGATCTACGGGCTAATCTCAAATTACACCCTACACCCCTACAGAGTGCACTTCTTAGGTCACCACATAGGGCATTACGTCTGACCAGAGGCCTAGGTAGTGCACACTAGACTGTGCCATATTCGTTGCTGCTTTTAGATTCTAACCCCCCCATAATTGATCCTGCATTGATCCTGCACCAATGCAGAGGGAGAGATGACTTCAAAATAAGACCAATTCATCAAATCCCAGCCCTACCTAACTTTTTTTTTTTTTACTTAATAGAACCATTTGTTTAAAAAACTAAAACTAAAATAAAATTAAAAACAAGACAAAAAAAGGACATTGAAAACAAAACAAAAACGAAACAAAAACGAAATAAAAACACACATACAAAAAAAGAGAGACGTGGGTGCTGCCCCTCTTCTTACTGAGCTGTATCAGTAAGAACCCCCCCCCCCCCCCCCAGAAGAACGCTCTCTAGGCCTCCGTTTTCTCTTTCTTTTTGTTCTTCTTGAGGAAGGACGGGGTGCGGAACTTCTTCTTCTTCTTGTTGGGGGACTTGGAGGGCGAGCCCTCGGGGGAGAGGGCCTCCTCGATCTTCTCGCCGGAGCGCACCGTGATCTCCACGCTCTCCACGCTGGTGGTCAGCTGACTGACGCGCTTGCTGAGCTCCTCGTCCACGTCATGGTCGTCCTTGCCGTTCAGCATCAGGCCCGTGTGGTTCTCTGTGGCGTGAGGAGGAGGAGGAGGACAGAGAGATGAGGTCAGAGGAGGTAGAAGACAACAACACCTTCCATCAACATCGCTGAAGGAAAATCCAGCCTTAAGTCTAGCGAGAGTTATCAAAAATAAGCCTGGATTTCCCTTTAGCGACGTTGATGGAATACCCCCCAGGCATCCCATGATAACCTCACCACCATCAACAACAACAACAACTCAAACTGTGCAAGAGTGTAATATTGTATCATGAATAACTTTTACACTACTACTTATGCCATCTCACTTCCTCTCTGACCGTCTAGAGTGTGCTAGTTTACAGCCACCAACAAACTTGTTTGAATTTAACGTTATCTACGAATAATATATAATATAATTGTTTTATTGCCATGCAATCAACTTGTCAGTCAATTGTTGGAATTGGGTATTCTTTGCTCTGGGCACGGGTTCAGGCATAGTCGGCGCCCCTGGAGCAATTAAGGGTGAAGTGTCTTGCTCAAGGCACATGCAGCTCCCTCCTGAGGCAGCAATCGAAGTAGTGACCTTCCAATTGCTAGCCGGCCTCTCTAACCTCTAGGCCAGTGTTTTTCAACCACTGTGCCGCGGCACACTAGTGTGAGAGATCATCAGATGTGCCGTGGGAAATGATCAAATTCCACTTAATTGGTCCAGAAAAATGAAGGCGCAAAAAAAAAGAAAAAAAAATCATACAGCTCTCGTATGGTTGCGCATAGGTGGTAGGCCTGTAGGTGGCGGTAGCGCGATTAATAGCTTAATCTGACGTTGTTGATTTTTAAGTGACAATGCTAACAACAAAGATGGATACATATTTGAAGAAAGATCCTGCTGCACCGACTCCATTGTGCTTTGTGGTGGACAGCTATCAAACAGTGCCATGGTCCCTAGCAAGCTTAAACACAATCTGCAAACAAAACACCCGTCACTCCAAAACAAGGACACAGAGTACAGAAACAGGCAACTTTCGAATGCACGTTCTCACAGCTCTAAACGACGCAGAGCAAAGCGAATTTGATCAAAAACTCTGATTCCAAGTGAAGCAAATGTTCTAGTGACAACACACCCTAAGAGACATTAATATTAGCCTACTGGATTGCAAAGCCATTGTGAACACGATGCTTAGCTCTGATTATCATCATTAAAGAAGTTCCCCTCTCGATTAAGACGATCGCCAGACGCATTGATGACATGTCTGCAGACATCGAAAGTGTTGTTTTGGAGAAGATACGTGGCAGTGGGCAGTTTGCCTTGCAACTTGAGTCTTGGCTCAACTCTTGGCCAATGCACGCTTTGTGGATGGAGACACAATCACAGAAAATGTCTTTTTTGCAAGACATTGCATAAAAAAAACAACAGGGGAGGAAATATTTCAGATCACATCAGAGTATGTCGAACAAGGAGGACTTCAGTGGAACGGGTTAAGTGTCTGCACTGATGGAGCAGCAGCTATGTTGCCGAGACTTCCCAGCGGAGATATCTGATGTGTTGAATGCTGTTGTTGTATGGTAAACTTTGTAAAAACAAGACCTCTGAAAAGCCGCTTATATGCAGCATTATGTGAAGAGATGGGAGCCCAGCATAAGACGTTATTGCTCCATACGGCGGTCCGATGATTGTCCCGCGGAAAAGTGCCGGCCCGCGTGTTTGAGTCACGGGAGGAGCTGAAAAGCGTTTTAACTGATGAGAAGTGTGATGACGCAAAGCTGCTGGCAAGTGACAAATTGTGCGCATGGCTCGCATACATGGCCAACATACAGGGCCAGGCTTCGCACTGAGTGAGTATAACGACAAGTTCTTATAATGTTACGTATTATGATAGGCTACTATGTATCATTTTGTAACATTTGGGATGGCGGTGTGCCGTGGGATTTTTTCAAGGTAAGAAATGTGCCGTGGCACAAAAAAGGTTGAAAAACACTGCTCTAGGCTACATAGACAATAGACCCCCCCCCCGGGTGATCTACTCTCTATTTCTTCACCGATCGAAGAGCGACGATTGTTATGTCTGAGCTGATGGCTGACTAAATAAGTCCTCCCTCACAAGGAAGTGTGTCACTGCCTCTATTCTCCTAATGTGTGTGTGTGTGTGTTCATGTAACACATCTACTTGATAATGTCCTCTTTTGCTCTGATGTGTAAGCCCAGAAGAGAGAATAGGGGACGTAAGCATCCTGTTAGTGTTGAAGAGGATTCCATTCAAGGGCTGGCTCAGGCCTTTTCATCTAGAACAATGCCAGAGAGGGACTTCTAAAGGGGTTGCACAACAATTGACCCTGTTTTCACCACAGAAGACGAACTGGTTGACCTCGATAACGGTGTCATAAATTATGTGTTCTGGCCGAGCCAATTTGTTGAGGAGAATGGAGATAACCAATGGTCGTTCCTGTGGTTGACTGAGTGTGTGTGTGTGTGTGTGTGTGTGTGTGTATCAAAGGGAGGGGACAGGAAATAGATTACACTCATTGTTGACTTGTGTGTGTGTGTGTGTGTATGTGTGTAACTCATTGTTTACGATGCATATTCCGGGGAACTGAGATTTTAAGGAACTGACATTAGTTCAAACAATCACGGTAACTTCCAACAAAGCGCACCCAAAATGCACGTTGTTTAGTAAAGGACAAACTTAGAAAAGCTGGTACACACAAATACAAACACACACACAAACACAAACACATGCCAAAACAAACACACCACAAATAGATTTGAACACATTTCACAACAGTTGCCTCTCTCTCTTTCTCTGTGATACCTTCTTTAGCCGGAGTTATTTGCGGGGACTGAGTTTGGGACAGAGACTGAGAGAGTGTCGAGGCGTCGTCCGAGGTTAGATCGTGCTCGCCATCTGCGGGGAGGGGGGGGGGGGTGAGGTGAGGATGAGGGAAGGGGGGGATTCAGGTTGGAGAGGGAGGGATAAGGGGGTGAGAGGATGAGGGGGTAAGGTTGAGGGGGTGAGGATGAAAGGGTGAGGTTGAAGGGGTGAGGGGGGGGAGGTTTGTGAGAGATTAGTGGTCACAGACATGTTAGAGACGAGTCATAGATGCACAACTGTTTCACCGGAGCTGGGCGGTCAAACTGCGGCCGTTGGTCATCTATCAGTGGTGCATGCATTTTAACATTATGGGCACGCCCATACTGGGGGTACACAGGAGGTACCGAGGTAAGACAGAGAGGGAGGCTACAGGGGCTGGTGGGCCACATTGCAGCTACTGTTTATATAGCAAGTGGAGGCTGGCGGAGGTAGAATTCGGAGGAAGGGCTCATTGTAATGCGTGGACTCATTCCAGGCCATGCATTACAATGAGCCCCGTCTTTTGATTTCTACCTCCGCCAGCCTCCCCTGGTATATATAGAACCCTAAGTACTTGATAGATAGTGCACTCCTGATAGTGCAGTACCTGATTCTTGAGGTAGTGTTTCTAAAATATTATGAAGGGTCATTTACACTGTAGCAGTGTGGTATCATTAGTAGGTGTGCATTAATCCAGTGCCATTATTATAATTATATATTAATGTCATTATCATGTTCACATTCACACATTCAACGGCGTCATTCACAGTGATAAACAAATTCTTGGGGCATGCCAGTGTACTGTACAGGCAGCATCTCTTGAGAGTGAGAAAAGCAAAAACATGCATTATGAGGATATAGCAGTACCATGTATCCAGATGGGACTCTTGAGGGAGTGTGTGGGTGGGTGTGTGTGTGTGTGCGTCCCCGGGTGACACTGTCATGGTAACCGGTCCCACTCCTATCGGGGGTGTGAAAACCCTGCTGTGGGCCAGTCTGTCGGCCATCTTAGTCACAGCGTTAGCCTAGCCCGCGGCGCTCTAGCTAGCTAGCCCACTTGCTGCACACATATACTGTAGACAACATAGGAGTGATTTGGCGGAGTGTATGTATGTATGTATGTATGTATGTATGTATGTATGTATGTATGTATGTATGTATGTGTGTAGGCTACTTTCTTCTTGCCTTCCATTTGGTATTGATTTGTCACTTTCTCCCCCCCTTCATAAAGCATTTGGGAAAGCTGGCCGCTAATGTGATTAGCATTGACGAGTGTACCTCATATGGATGGGACATGAGTATTCACACAAATGAGGGAAGCGAGGGGGGGGGGCTTGGGGACAACAGGAATACTAATGGTTAGATAAATGCTAAAAGGATCAAGGATGTGCTCGGAAGTCCAAGGGAGGAATTGTTTTGGGAATACCGTGACGACGATAGGCTCAAGGCTACTTAGGCCGTGAGGGATAGTTAGGTTGTTTGGTTGGATGTAATCATGAAGTCACCCTGTACTGTATGGATTCAAGTGTACAGAATGTGTGTGTGTGTGTGTGTGTGTGTCTCACCGTTGAATCCGAGCTGCCTCCTCTCGACGTTCTTCTTGTACTCCTCCATCTCCTTCTCAGACAGCTGACTGAAGGGGTTGGGTGGCAGGGGAGCCATCTGGTCCTCCTCCGATGCCACGTAGGGCTGGGGAGAGGACGGGGAGAGAGGGGTTAGCATGGGACTGCGCACACACACACGCACACGCACACACACACACACAGACACAGACACAGAGACACAGACACAGACACGCACGCACACACACACACACACACACACACACACACACACACACACACACACAGACACAGACACAGACACAGACACAGACACAGACACACACGCACACACACACACACACACACACACACAGACACAGACACAGACACAGACACAGACACAGACACGCACACTCACACACACACACACGTAAATATCATAGAAATAGAGAGCAATAAAAAAAACACAAGCACACACATTCATGCTTCTAACTTACAAATACACATACAGAGATATTTCACAGTAGGGTTACATAATAGTGTGTGAATATACAAACTTAGACACACAAAGACCCATACGCATATACACAACAGAGAAGCCATGGTAAATACTAGTCTGAACATGTTAGACAGACAGACAGACAGACAGACAGACAGACAGACAGACAGACAGACAGACAGATAGACAGATAGACAGATAGATTCAACTTTATTGTAAATGCACAGAGTACTGGGACAACGAAACGTAGTTTGGCATCTAGCCAGAATCTAGCCTTGCAAAATAGTGTCATAGTGCGAAGGACGTGATATGATTTGTAGACAGTGCATGGTATTACAGTATGAGGTATTACAGTGAGTATTAAAAGTGAATACACATGAGATGAATTGGAGCCGATGTCAAACACACGGCGAAAAACCAAAGAGATACCAAATACATTTCACAACAATCATGTGACGGAGGAGGAAACAGCAGCCCTGTCATTGGTGG
The DNA here is from genome assembly GCF_963989245.1 of Nansenia antarctica. Taxonomy (NCBI): domain Eukaryota; kingdom Metazoa; phylum Chordata; class Actinopteri; order Argentiniformes; family Microstomatidae; genus Nansenia; species Nansenia antarctica. Next base: position 17,270,034 of record NC_137675.1, read on the forward strand.
GAAAACACCCGTCATGCTCTGACTGTCAACTCAACACCACAACACACACTCAATGTGCCAAACAACAACCGAAACTGCTGACATACGAGCGAACGGTTTTACCTTTGGTTTACCACGCAGAGCGATGATGAAGACACAATAAAACAAACGGCGCACTCATGCATTTATGTGATCAAAGTCGACACGGTACACTCAAACTGAAACTGTGGATAGCGAAAACACCACTGCACTGAACATTGTAGCATTCGCAAACACCTGGAGGGAGTATTACCTTTACCCGCACCTGATCCTTCAAGACAAGACACACACCAGGTGGACAATATTAAACATACCATCAAACACCTCATGTTAATTCCACTGAATCTAAAACCATACCATAGGGAGATCAGTGACTAAAAGTTGCAGTTGTGGCCTGATGTCTTGTGTGATTAGCGCCACCTAGTGGTGAACATTGGTTATTGCAATAACACACTGAGTACAGTGCATGAGATGACTCCTGCATACAGTAGGTAGGTGCTATTGTGTGACTATTCGTGGATGGATCATATTGTCTTGTATTTATTAGCACACAAAAATGTGCTATGACAAAACAGTGAAAGAATCAAATAGATTAACAAAAGTGCAGGTGAGGTAAGAAAACCGTTTTAGGCTTCTATTAAAACCTCACCAGAACTTCCAAGATTCAATGAGAAAAAAACTTCAACAACTTCTCAAGACTCATTGGAGGAGACGGCCCCAGAGGCTCCTCCCTTTTAGGCCTTCTCCTCCAATGAAACACTTTTGATATTCAGCCGTAGTCGTGTTGCTCGGCGATGACGCTCACCTGTCGTGGTTCGTCCACGGGGATGCCGGCCAGGTGGTGAGAGCGAGGTCCTGACGTCATCATGTCCATCCTGTTCTGCTCTCGGATCTGGGATTGAACACACACACACACACACACACACACACACACACACACACACACACAGTGACATCATCAGTCTTGTAACAAGAACCAGGAAGTGCATTTCAGCAGCGGTGTTGATTGGGTGATGGAAGGCAGCGAGGGGGGGTTCATAGCCAATAAACAGATAAGATAGGGTCCTATAGTAGTAAATATATATTCCCCCCATTCCGAACGATATCAAACACACTTACAATAAGCCCCATCCTTCAATTTCTACCTCCACCAGCCTCTACTGACTGTTCACAGAGGAGTACGATGTAACAAAGGCTGACCTTTGACCTAATGAAAGGACTGCATTGTTTTCCCTCATGGTAAACCCTAGGATTTGGGAGAAGGTTGGCCCGACTCACTGGCCTCACACCTCGTAGGCTCCTGCCCCCTACGGGTCATTCTGGCCCCTGCCCCCTACGGGTCATTCTGGCTCCTGCCCCCTACGGGTCATTCTGGCTCCTGCCCCCTACGGGTCATTCTGGCTCCTGCCCCCTACGGGTCATTCTGGCCCCTGTGTTCCTGGCAGCACAAGGCTTACTTAGTCTTTTATTTTATTATTATTATTATTATTTATTTTTTAATATTATTCGTTTTAGGGCATTTCTGCTTTATCGGGATAGAAACAGTAGAGATTGACAGGGAGGATGGGTGAGAGAGAGAGAGAGGAGGGATGACATGCAGGATATGTCGACGGCCAGAATCGAACCAGCGATTACATGGCTGACGCCTTCGTGTGCTACGCCACCAAACGTCCCGTTACTTACTTCCTCTGACACTGATCCTAGATCTGTGCCTGAGGGCAGCTTCTACACCTGGCTGTAGAGGGAGGTTCACTGAGGGTCAGACTTACTTTGTTTCTCTTCGCCAGCACTTCACTGGGGTTTGTGTTCATCGGGACAAACTGATTGGCGTCCTCGATTCGGATCGGGGTGCCGCTGTTGTTGCCCGCTTCCTCTGACTTCATCCACTGCAAGAGGGAGATCAAAATGAAGGCAAATCAGACACACAGAAAATATGTGTGGTGGCCTGGGAAAACCCGTCGGATGTTGCTGGCGTTCGTTTGTGGCAAAGAGCAAAAATAGATGGAAATCGCGATTTTGGTGATTTTGATATTATGTGGTATTCTAGTACTTTGAACTCCATACTACATTATGGTGATTTTTTTTTTTAAGAAAACAAAAGAGAAAGTACTTATTTTTATGTTTTTGTGGTGGGTAGTTTGCTTTGCATCACAAGCAGACAAACGAGACCGGCCGATCTGCATAGGCTCCTCCCCCGACCCGGAGGAGAAAGGGGTCGGGGGCAGCATGGGGGCAGCATTTCTTACCTTTCACTTTTTTTGACATGATACATTAAAATGCTCATAACTTTTAAAATAAAGGGCTATCTCAGTCATTCAACCAGTTATGAATAGCTGAGAACTTCTAATTTATGGAAATATTAAAAAATGAAAATGTCAAAATGCCACCATGTGAAGGGTTTTCCCAGGCCACCACACATATAGACATTTTAAGTTATCCCTCTCTTTCTCTCTCTATTGCAATACTATTTTGGAGTCACTGTAGGGTAAACAGATACAGTTAAATATCCTGAGTATGTAGTTGTCTAGTCTACCACAAGAGGGCGGCGTAACATAAGACCTGGCCATATCGATGGGGTTAAGATTTCAACAGTGAATGTGTGTGAATGTGAGAGGAGAAAGTGGGTCAAATTGGTTCCAGCAAAAGACCCAGCTAAGACTAAATCCTCCAAAACACTGGAAACATGAGAAAAAGTCTAGGCACGCAATTGAGCGATTTTATGTGTAAGCTTTTGATCTATGCGTGTTTATGGATTTCAACACAGTAGTAGCCGCTATGTCTGTGTGTGTGTGTGTGTGTGTGTGTGTGTGTGCGTGCGTGTGTGTGTGTATGTCTGTGTATGTGTATGTGTGTGTATGAGTGTGTGTGTATGTGCGCCCCCACAACCACCCACACACACACCCCCACAACCACACCCCCACAACCACCCCCACCCACTCCCACCACACGCCCACGGCCACACCCACCATGGTCCTGGAGCGTTCGTCGCGGTCCACGTTGACCTTCATGTAGCTGTTGGGGGAGTTGAGCCAGCGGGTCTTCTCTCTCTGCTGCCGCTGCTGCAGGAACTTGAAGGGCAGCCGGGCGGCGCCCTCGTCCTCCTCGAACATGAACGCCGTCACCGTCGCCGGGATCTCCACGTCGCTCTTGTGCCGCGGCTTCTCCCGCACGATGGGGTGCCGGTAGGCGTAGCCCGTCCTGTAACCCTGCGGACACACGGAATGACACCAGTCAGTCATAATAATCATAATAATAATAATAATATATGCCATTAAGCTGACACTTTTATCCAAAGCGATTTACATTGCAGAGTGTGAAAGACAAAAAAACAAATACATTGTTCAGTTATATATGGTCCCAGCGAGAATCGAACCCACAACCTAAGCGTTGTTAACTTGTACTCTGTGCAATGACAATAAAGTTGACTCTAATCTAATCTGATCTAGTGGACACTTCAGTAAGAGCCAGTCACTGCTCTCTCTGACATCATACATGGCACAGGACATGGATCAACGCAGACTCAGAGATGGACCTTAGACCTTCTCTCGTATAATGCGTTTTGAGGTGGATAGACTATTGGAACGCACCCCAGTGTCTCTGCAATCCCAGAGTTCCCCCCGTGGCCTGGGAGGACGGGAACACCACCATGTGGCCAGAGGGGATCAGGGACCTTACAGTCAGCTGAGACCAACTTCCTGTCTTGACTCTCGCCTCCTCTCTCTCCCCTCCCCTCTCTCTCTCTTCCCCTCCCTCCCTCTTTCCCCCCCTCTCCCACACACTTTATTGTTCCCTTTCTACCTCTCCTTCTCCCTCTCTCTCCCTCCCCCCTCTCACACTTTATTGTTCCCTGTCTACCTCTCCATCTCTCTCTCCCCTCCCTCTCTCTCACACTTTATTGTTCCCTGTCTACCGCTCCATCTCCCTTTCTCTCTAACTCTCCGCCCACTCTTCCATCACAGACAATCCCCCCCCCCCCCCCCCCTCCCATTCCCCATCTCAGACAGTCCCTCCTCTCTCTCTTTCCATCTCTGAATCAGAGATGCACTTTTAACGAGGCGGTTGGTTTACCAAAGTTCCGCATTTCAACTGATCTCAACGCAACAGGCATTAGGCCCTTGGCCTGCGTCACCTGTGCTTCAGTACGGATTTATACGCTCCAGTCGTTGCATAACACATAGAATCACATCTGTGCATTATGCAGCTCTGAGGAACAGGCTTTTTACGAGCTGTGAGAGAAGGCTGTTGATAAAGAGAGTTCCCTCCCCGGGGCCTCTGAGCACAGACATCCACAGACAAGAATAATGAGACAGCAAGCAAGACGAGAGGAGAACGACCAGAGAAACTTGAAAAAGAGAGGAAAAATAGGCGAGAAGGGGAGAGGGAGAGGAAGGAAAGAGAGGACACAAAAAAAGAGGGGAGTATGGAGAAGAAAAAATAGGAGATTAATGGTAAAACAAGACAGACACATTTGTGTTGTAAGAGATAAAGTAAATAAAGCACTCTTATTATTTTTCATTTATTTTTCCTTTTTGCTCCATATTGACTTACTCCGTTACTCACGCGCACACGCACACGCACACGCGCACACTCTAGCTCTCTTAAAAACAAAAGTCAGGGAGTTCCTAGACTCTGCAATCTATTATTGAGGCTCTCAGAGAGTTCTAGAATTCAGGCCTGGTCTACAGAGACCTTCACAGCTGCACTGTGACGCACTGTATTCTCCATTCTCTCTCTCTCTCTCTCTGTCTGTCTGTCTGTCTCTCTCTCTGTCTGTCTCTCTTTCTCTCTGTCTCTCTCTCTCCTTCTCTCATTCTGCATCCAACACCTCCTCACTATCTCTCCACTCCCACATCCCTCCTTTCATCCCTATCTCTCCCCCAGACACATTTCATCCCTCTCTCTCTCCCAGTGCCCTTTGGCACAGGGTGTTAAGCAGAGACTGAACTCTAATCTGGAGAAAATAAGTGAAAGAGAGAGGGGGAGGGGGTGGAGAGATCAAAGGAGAGCAGATACCAGAAACCCAGCAGACAGAAGAGAAACTAGAGTGAAACAAGAGGTAGGGAGGGAGGGAGGGAGGGATAGAGGTAAAGAGAAGGAATGAGTGTCACACCAACGCCGTTATAAAGCACCACACAAACGTGCACGTATGCGTGCAAGCTCACACACACACACACACGCACAGACACAGACACACACGCACGCACAGACACAGCGCGCACACACACACACACACACACACACACACGCGCGCACACACACACACACACACACACACACACACACACGCACGCACATACAGTCCATGTGAATGTCATGAACACAGTATCAGAGTGGAGAAAGTGTCCCGCCCCACTCACCAGGTTGTCCAGCATCCTCATCAGGGACTCAAACTCCAGCTCTCCCACCTTCCACTTGTGCTGGGAGCCCATGTTGACGCCCCCGCCATCGCCTATCGCCACGTTGAACGTCCGTGACTTGTACTTCTCCTGGTCGAGCACGATCAGGTTGTCTATGCTGCCGGCACACGAGAACGCATTCACCTACAGAGATGGACGGGGGGAGGGGGAGGAGAGAGGAAAACAGTAGAAAGACTCAGTACAGACTAAATATATGGTTAGTTTTTTGTTTGTTAGGGAAACATTTACCTAATAAAAACTAGCATAAAACTAGCAAGCAAGAAAAGCGTTTACCAACCATTGAGAGACCTTCACTTTTTAATGGACAAAGAAGATTCCAGAACAACAATTCCAGCAAAACATCCAACTCAAGCAACATCAGTGTTGGTGAGGCCGCTGAGGTCAGCTAAACAACGACTTCACAGTTATCTATCAACAACGAAGAAGTTGCATCGAAGGAACACCATGAAACCACCATGAAACGTGAAACTGAAAAACACAACCCTGGGAGACATGGGTGGATGTTATAAGATGACGGCCCCCCCAAGGAGAAATGCTCTATGAGTCAAACATCGCCGGGGTGGGGTGGGGTGGGGGGGGTATTTTTAGATATTAAGCAGGGCTTTGCAGCGGTGGATTAATGTTTTGTTTGCCTGATGGCTGAGATTCAAACAGGGATCTGGTTTGGGTATGCCTATTACTACAGGGACAACACCCATGCCTGGGATAATATTTACCATATTAACCTAGTACACGCACACACACATGCACACACATGGAAACAAAAAACAAAAACACAGGAAAAACACACAAACACACACACACACACACACACACACACACACACACAGACACACACAGACAGACAGACAGACACTCAGACAGACAGACAGACACACACACACACACACACACACACACACACACACACACAACCTGAACCTGGACCTGGACCTCATTCTCATGTAACTAAAAGATGTCATGTCTTGGACCAGCGACAACACTAGATCATAATGAGTAGGGGTGCGTTCCATAATCCAACTCTAACAGTGTTGTTGTTGTTGCTGAGTTTTGGGAATGTTTACATTTCCACAGGGTGGGGGAGCCATATTTAAATTTATAGACGGTTGTTAAAAACATGGGGGGGGAAACAGCTGGAGTGAAAGAGCCGCCCCGGCTCCAAAAACAAACCCATTACGCTGAAGCCCCTCTCCTACAACATCCAAATGAAGGGAGGGACACCGTCTGAAATGCACAGTGCTGTTCCATCCGAGCCCAGCAGGGGGACTGGCAGGTCAACACAACCATGTACCGCAGAGCCTTTCTTTTCCTTTAGTCAAGTGCTGTTGTTATGGCATATTTATCTCATCATGGTATCATTTCTCATTGAATGTCCTTTTGAATATGTTGTCAGGGATCACTGAAATGTTAATGAAGTAAAGCTGGAGTACAGTACGTATGAATTATTGTGGAGGATATGGTATGAAAATGGTATGAAAATCTGTAGAACAAAACGATTCCAAATGCTTTGTTTTGGATAGTGTGTTTGTGATGGGCTGTGTGTGTGTCTAGCATGCAGTGTGTGTGTGTGTGTAGTGTGTGTGTGTAGCGTATGTGTGTGTGTGTGTGTAGCGTGTAGCGTGCAGTGTGTGTGTGTATGTGTGTGTGTGTGTGTGTGTGTGTGTGTGTGTAGTGTGTGCTGTGTGTGTGGGTGTGTGTGTGTGTGTTTACCTGTATCTCACAGGCATACTGGGCGTTGTAGATGTAGTGAAAGGCCTCTTCGATGGTCTCCCCAAGAGCGACCACGCCGTGGTTCCTCAGGACCAGCACCTGTTGACCACACACGGTCACACAGCGGTCAGAACACAACCACAGTCCCTTCCAGTCACAGGACCGCAAGGAATGGTTCAACCTGACCTGAAATTCCTAAAAAACTAACCACAGAGACTTGTGGTTGACACCATGCATGTGTACGAGCATGTGCATGTGTATTTATTTATTCTGTGTTATTCATTTAACCTTATCTAACCAGCCAGGTCAATAAAGAAAAAGAAAATTCTTATTCACAATGACAGCATGCAAAGATTTGGGTCAGAAGTGAGCTTGGGGTGTCACAGGGTGGTCATGTCAACCACAAACCCCACATTGCGGTCACAGGGTGGTCATGTCGACCACAAACCCCACATTGCGGTCACAGGGTGGTCATGTCGACCACAAACCCCACATTGCGGTCACAGGGTGGTCATGTCGACCACAAACCTAACCACAGTGCATTCAGAGAGACCGCTGTGCTCCTGCGGTACCTTGGTGGAGGGTCCCAGGGCCTTCTGCAGCTCCAGACGCTCGTCCTGCTCGTCAAGGCTTCCCTGGTAGTTGTAGTAGGCGATGTCCCCCAGGATCAGGGCCTCCTGGGAGATGGGCAGGATGCCACACTTCATAGACGACACCTGGGAGGAGAGGAGAAGACAAGGGTTCACAAGGGGAGACACTGAGTGGGATCCTTGGGAAGAACCTAGTGTAAACCCTAACCTTATCCTGAACCCAAACCCTAACCGTAACCGTTTTAAATCTCAACTTCAAAGAGGTGACGTCAGAATTTGCCCATCCCAAACATCCCACGTAGCAAT
>NC_137675.1:17283074-17298074 GCF_963989245.1 Nansenia antarctica
ACAGTGTCTAACCTCCCCCTGCCTCTATCTCCCTCACACACACACACACACACACACACACACACACACACACACACACACACACACACACACACACACACACACACACACACACACACACACACACACACACACACACACACACACACACACACACACACACACACACACACACACACACACACACACACACACACACACACACACACACTCCTGATCGGCATGCCTTTGAAACACAAAACAAGCGTTTGGGCCAGAATACTGAAGTGCAGGCTAATCTAATAGTCAAATAATTCCAGGAAATAAATGTCTGATTAAGCAGAGCTGAACGACTGGGTCTTATGAAGGTCTGCCAAGACACTTCCACTCAGTGCGGCACAGTGTTGGCGCATACACTGGCACCTAGCACGTGTTCACACACACACACACACACACACACACACACACACACACACACACACACACACACACACACACACACACACACACACACACACTTAAACTTACCAGATTTGATGCAGACGCTTCTGCGAAGGACAGCCCTCTGGGGATGATGAGAATATGGTCTTGCTCTTTGCTCACTCTGACCTGCACACAACAAAAACATACTTTTACCCGAAAAGCCACCATTTTGTGTGCCCTGAAAATAAAACACATGTCGTTGGTACGGCAACAGACCCTACATGGGCCTTTAAACTGAGCAGAATGAAGGAAAGTTAAAGTTGAACAACAATCCTGACACACTATTGAGTATGTATCAGAACCATTATTCTGTGGAATATCAGAATAATTGTATTTTCTGTGTGTTTTATTTAATGCTGAATTATGCAGGGGAGTCTCTCTGAGACCAGGGTGTCTTTTTCAGGAGAGGAGTGTTTACCAAGGCACGAGAGAAACAAAACAAGAATGAAAGTTTGATGACAATATATGAATACAGTGATCTTAAAAGCATCTCTTGCTTACTGTGATGTAGGAGCTGGCGAAGTGTGCCCAACTGAACAAGTCCACCAATCTGTAGAGGCTGGCCAGTTTACAGCGTGTCTGCTTCTCCCCCTTCACCAGAGTGGTAGGTTCCGCTCCATACAGGTCGTTGATGGGAGTGACCATTCCGAGGCCTGGGAGAGGTGAGCAGAAAAAGAGAGGGTCAAAAAAGGGCAGCTTAAGACGAAATGTGTCTCTTTATCGATGAAGAAAATAAATATGTCTGCCGTTTTTAGTTCACTGTAACATCATCAACATGTACGAACTAATAATTACAACATGAATCAGTTTAAATGGATGTTGCGAGGGACGTAGGGATCGAAACATCTCCTCCCTATCATCAGAGCGATAAGCACATCAACATTGATCTGACAGAACAAAATCAATTATTCATTAATGATCTTATTTAGGAGAGACAAACGGTAATATGTACTGTATCCGCTTGTTGAATGGCTGGTAACCATGTGAAAGGAAGCATTCATCAGGGGACGCTGTACCCAACCCGTTTACTATAGATCCCTCCTTACTGAACACACATCTCTAGTCAGCTATGCCAGACTCATAAATCTACTGTAGGTTTGAGAGACACAGCTGCAATGGAAATGGAAGACTAGACACAAATAGACTGGCGTTCTCCACATTCGTTGACGTCAAGGAAAGGCTAAAAAAGCAATCAAATATACAGGAAATTCATTGATGTCATTTCACCATCATTCCGCAGCCCCATAGCCAATCTTTTTTTCATTCCTCACTTAGAACAACGTTTGGTACTATTGAGCACTGGACGTTTTATATGTGTGTTGTTGTGTTATGTTTCAAGTTTCATTGTTACGTCACATTACAAGTGTATGAGAGTAACATTCGTAGGCTTGTGGTTCCTCGTGGGGATGATATAGGAGGGCTGAATAGAGCTGGGTGGATTACGGACGTTGTGGTAATTCAGCGTTAGTTCTGCATTCTAAAGGCCATGATTGGAAGCAGCCTTCACATGTGGAATCCTGGACCAGACTCTGGGGTTAATACAGGGAAATATGCACGGCTCTTCCGGAGTTGGCTGGGACAGGTTTGCGGGTGTGTGTGTGTACAGTATGTGTGTGCACAGTATGTGTGTGTGTGTACAGTACTCTGTGTGTGTGTGTGTGTGTGTGTGTGTGTGTGTACAGTACTCTGTGTGTGTGTGTGTGTGTGTGTGAGTGTGTGTATGAGTATGCGTGTGCGTGTCTTCAGATGGCGGGGAAATCTCTCGCTTTTCCACAAATGTTTGGTGGGTCAATATTGAAAATCTCTTTCAAAGCCAGCGGCCAGGGGGGCGAGGGGAGGTTGGTACGCTCCGCCAGCGTGGCCTGAGCGAGGGGCCGTACCACCTCTGCTACTCACTGAGGGGGGAGGTGCTGAAGCCAGCCACGGAGCTGGACATGAAGAAGTCGGCGATCTGTCGGAGGGCGAGCAGTCCAGTGGGGTTGTTCCCTTTCTTCATCTGCTCCTGGATCAGCCCTTCCAGCTCATCCTTAAAGGCCTGGAGAGAGAGGGAGAGAAGGAGAGGGGAAGAGAGGGAGAGAGAGAGATTCATCAAAGGCTAGACTAGTGCTTCTTGGGTGTCAGTCTCTCTCACTGGGCCTGACAGGCTGCCTAGGCAGAGGGAGAGAGGGAGAGAGGGGTCTATGCTAATCCTCCTGTCCTCAAGGCCCCTGCCCGGGTCTTCACCTCCACTACTTAGGGTTCACTGAACACACACTACCCTTCTGACGTACACAGCACACTGCTGATACACACCTATACGCCACACACACACACACACACACACACACACACAGACACACACACACACACACACAGACTTCTGACATATACACTACTGACACACACACACACACATACACACACACACACGAACACACGCACACTTCTGACATACACACTACTGACACACACACACTCACACACACACACACACACACACACACACACACACACACACACACACACACACACACACGTGTCTTGGCTACACCAGAGCGTGGGACACACTGTCATTCACAGCCAAGTAGGTCTGCAGATCTGGCCTGACAGTTTAAGCTCTTGGTGAGGACAAGTCTGTTAACTTTCTCTCTCTCACTCCTTATAGGGATGAGTGGTTAGGAGTCTGTGGAATATATTATTATGGATTGACCGAATAAAGGGGATCTTTTACCAACTTCTGTTACTCACTCTCTTTACTGCCCTCTCTCTCTCTCTCTCTCTCTCTCTCTCTCTCTCTCTCTCTCTCTCTGCTGCAGACACACACACACACACACACACACACACACACACACACACACACACACACACACAATCACACGTCCTCTGATTAATCAGCCCTCTAATAAATGACACAACTGCCTGATGATGTAATGTGAAATACAATGTGTGTTTACATGAAAACACATCAAGTCAACAATTATTCAAGAGATAAACTGTTCATCATGGTAGACAATAAATTGACTTCAAATATGAGTCTCAACCCTCCCTGGTGTGAATCTTTCAATTGGCGCTACAGGAAACTCGATTTATGATTCACTGTGTTGCAATTGTGTTGCACTTACTGCTGGCTTGTGCAATAGCAACCATTACTGTCTGACCTCAGGTCAACTCTAACAACATTTCTTTGTACAACTTCTTTGACAACCAGCTAGAGTGGAACAAGGGGAAATTCAGAGCAGGGGAGGAGGGGGGGGGGAAAGAAATTGGCCGTGACACCATTTCAGCATCCAATATTAATCCCATTATACCATCTCACTGCTTATGCAAGAGTCCCTTTGAGCTGACACCGTGGGTGGAACAAGTTGTCTCACCCAATACACAAAACATCTCTGACAGTCACTTCCCTCTCCATCTCTATAATTCTCCCCCCCCCCTCCCCACCGGTGAGCCCCATGGGACAGGCCATTGTGGCTTGCGGATGGAGCTGGGGCCATCGATTTTGTGCCCACGGGGGTTGTTGATCTAGAGCATGCTCTCGGAACACACCGAATCAGAACACTGCGGTCGTGAGCCAGAGCCAAAGCATTCCGCTGTCGCTCACAGTGCCATTGCCATAGCGACGGGCTTGGCCCCGACCTGGATACTGCAGTGGTGCGGATGTGTGTGTGTGTGTGTGCGTGTGTGTGTGTCTGTACTTATGGTTCTGGGTGTTTGTCGTGGATGTGTTGTGCTTCTACAGCCACAGTGGAGGACTGGCATGCGCTCAATGCTGCCTGCACAGATCCATTCATGGCCTAGGGGGATCCTCTGTGCGGTGCTTGATTAATACTGCCTTCATTGTGAATCTGCACCCAAGGCTCTCTCTCTATGGCCTGTTGCTGGGCTGCAATACTGAAAAAGACACACACACAAACACACACACACACGCACCGCAGCTTGTGTGTGTCTGTGAAAAACAGATTATAACGCCAGATTATTTGTATTCCAATCATCTAAACAGATTAAATCCTGCTTTCTAATATTTCAACCCTAACCCTCTCAGCAGAGCGACAGAAATACAAACATTGCTCACGAAGAGGTTGCTCATTTGAGCTGCCGTGGTGTGTGTTTACTGTTTTTTTTGCGTTGTTATTTAACTCACTGGGCGAACCGGAGCCAAAATGAGATCCCTAACCTTGAGGTGAAACACACAGCAAAGAGCCAGCGGTAGTCCATTTATCCTCCTGACTGATTAAAAATATGGAAACAAAAACATCCTGTAGAGTTCATGTCCCTACAAGCCATATCTCTCACGGCTCTCATATCTCATATCTGGCGTGATCCAGTCAGTGAAAGAGGCTTCCGTGACCATTAGTGACTCGTAGTAATACATGGAATGGAATAGGGAATGGTATCACACACACGTGTTTGATACCATTCCCTATTCCATTCCATGTATCATAACCCCACGTGTTTAACACTATTCCCTATTCCATGACATGTATTACAATGAGCCCGTCCTCCCTTTTCTACCTGCGCCAGCCTCCCCTGGTGCAGACATTCATTTCCTCAGAACGAAAGAGATGAAGGGTCTTAAAAGCTGCGTGCTGCATTAGTGAAACCATACAAGACTGGAAGCCGTCAGTCCAATCCCCTGAGCTGAGAGAAGGCTTTTAGTGTGGGACAGTCCTGACCCGAGCACCGCGCGCCAGGTCACACTGACACCGCTGACAAAGGAGGCGCCGGGAACGGGGAGAATAAATCCAAAAGACATCCAACTTAATAACTTTTAGGAAATTGGAGGTTTTCCGGAAAACTGCCAGTTGAAGGAGGATGAGATGGATAGCACCTTGTGTTTCTCTCTCTCTCTCTCTCTCTCTCTCTCTCTCTCTCTCTCTCTCTCTCTCTCTCTCTCTCTCTCTCTCTCTCTCTCTCTCTCTCTCTCTCTCTCTCTCTCTCTCTCTCTCTCTCTCTCTCTCTCTCTCCTCTCTCTCTCTCTCTCTCTCTCTCTCTCTCTCTCTCTCTCTCTCTCTCTCTCTCTCTCTCTCTCTCTCTCTCTCTCCCCACACACACATTGGTTAGTGGAGGAGGTTAGTTCACAACGATACAACGTAAAGGCGGTTTTGGGTGTGTCTAGAAAAGTGCTATCAAATCGATGCTTTGTTTGTTGTGGAGGAGCTTTTCCGGCTGTCGTTTTTTTGTCAGACACAGGTGACACTATTGTAGTGTAGGTGCTGTGAACCGTGGGAGAGGAAAACAAAGGCTTTATGACCGCTGTTGGCAACACTTGCAGTGGATCAAAAGGGGCTTGCATCACCTGCTGAGTTGTAATGCCATTACATCATAAAACACACACACGCACACATCCACACCCAGACACACACGCACACGCACGCACACGCACACGCACACGCACACGCACACTCACACACACACGCACATACACACACATACCCACACCCACACACATGCTCGAGGTAAAGCATATAATTATGGCCAGACACACACTCACACCCGTAGCTAGTTTACAATACTACTCATGCGTCGGTGTTACAGAGAAAGAGCTCCTCCAGCCTGCCAATGCTATTGATTCCTCCATGTGACCCCATGGTGTGCGTCAGTGAAATCAGTCCCCTGTTGAACTGCTGCAACACACACACACACACACACACACACAATGAGTCTTTAGAAAAGAAAAGAAAAACGCATGACACGCATGACATTTCCTCTCTCCGATAGGAAGAGACTCTCCCATAAATGATCCAGTCTGTTTTTCAACTCTAAGGGGAATACTAGAACAAAACTACAAGAAAAAAGAGTCAAGAAAGAGAGAAAAAAAAGTAAGCGTGTTTCCTCCCAAAAACCGCAGTAGTGAGAGTGACTACATCCAACCCCACTGCATGCAATTTTTTCCCTCTTCGCATCACTAAATCACTTGGGCCCGAGTAAGCTGTACTTCTACCGACAAAACCCCCGGGGGAGGCTTAAAATAGAAGTACCATGTGGAAGTAACAGTCAAATTCTATTTCATCTAACAATATATCCCTTTTCACTCATAGCTGAATGGTTGAGTGTGTGTGTGGGGTGGGGTGGGAGGGGAGTGGATCGACGACGTAGACGCAGGTTTGTGTGAACGTGCACATGTGTGACAGCGGTACGGCCCCTCCAGAGGGTTTGCTCGTCCCTGCTGAACTCCGGTTTACTGACTCTTTGTTGCTCAAAAAACCCCCAACAAAAACAAACGTCGCCTGTTCTCCATCTACCGGATATAACAACAGGGGAGTCATGAGAGTCAGCTGTGCGGGGCCAGTCCCTGCTAGTCTATATCAGTCTGCCTTTAAATATAGTCCTGCTGGGCCAGATGTCTGACAAACCATGTCATTTGGAGCTGGAGCTGTGCTGTAGCTGCACCCCCCCCCCCCCCCCCGAGCACTGTAAACAAAACAAACCAACCCAGTATTCACAGAGAGAGAGAGAGGGGAGGGTGGGGGGGATGGAGACACGTGCTTGTTGTTGTTATTGAAGACGCACGCACGCACACACACACACACACACGCACACACACACACACACACACACACACACACACACACACACACACACATATAGCATCCAGTGACTCCAGACAGCTGGGAAAAAAGCTCGCCAATAAACCACAGTGGGCATGTGCAGAATGTGGATCACATTAAGTACAGAACAGGCTTCACCAGCAAAAAAACACACGCACGCACGGACACACAGACACACACACATACAGGCACACGCACGCACACGCACACGCGCACACACACACACACACACAGTGTGTAGAGTCAGTAGGTAGTACAGGACCATATGAATCTGGGTGTGGCTGACTGTGGCAGTTCTCCTGGGTCGCAGGCCTGTGGTCGTCTGCAGACTGACTGGAGAGCCTCTGTGGTCGCTGCCACAACCTCTGTGACAAGGAGCACCGTGGTTAACCCCTTCAGACCTGGCTGACTTGAAAAGGCAACATTCTGTTGTCAGAAGGTGTCTGGGACTAAGTCCATCCACAAACCATGGGTCTGATGAAAGTAAAATCGAATTCTGAGACACGTATCTCTCTCACTCACTCACTGGCATCCTCTCTCTCTCTCTCTCTCTCTCTCTCTCTCTCTTACAGTAAATGCACAGTATAGATATATATCACATAGATCGTCCCATCAAAAAAAACTAGCCCCCCCCCTCCCCAACTCACCGGACTCTGTAGGATCTGCGTGACGCGTTTCTTCTGGTCCATCATGTTGAAGTCCTGCCGCAGGTCAGGCGACATGTTCCTGGAGCGCTGGTACTCCGGGTCGCTCTCGTCGATGCGGTCGAAGTAGCGCTCCTTGTTGGGGGGACCCCCGCTGGGCAGGGGGGGGGGTGGTGACCACCTCCTGATGGCCCTCGGCGCTCATGCCTGCTGCACCGCTCTGCTGCTGCTGCTGCTGCTCGCGCTCTGCTCTTCACCTGCCAGGATGGAGGGAGGGAGGGAGGGAAGGAGGAAGAGAGGAGAGGATTTAGAATGAAAGTCGTACATATGTCCCAGCAGTACTTTTGGGCACCGTTGTAACACACACTCCAAATTCGACGCCTGTTTTCTCAGAGAATAGCTGAGGTTAGGAAGGGTGTGTTGACCCAATAGGACACCGTTTCATTGTACGGGACCGTTGTGATGCATGTAACGGAATGAGGACCGGTATCAAACAAACAAGCTCCTTCTCCGATTTCTACCTCCACCAGCCTCAACTGACGTACGACAGAGACGTCACCGGGGTTAACTGGTGACAGTGACATGTCCCAGAGGGGGGACAGACAGGAAGCAGCCGCGGCGTCTGCCAACCAGGAAGAGGATGCCCATCCTATTAGACAGGCGGGAGCCTGTCTCTGATTGGACAGGCACACAGCATGAACGCCTGCTAACAGGAGCCTCTGTGTACAACACAGACAGATAGTTGTTTTTGTTCCATTCACTTAGGTCCATTACACACACACACACACACACGCACACACACACACACACACACACACACACACACACACACACACATACACACACCTACACACACACACACACACACACACACACACACACACACACACACACACACACACACACACACCGTTATCTATATGGGACGTGATCCAAAGGGGAAAGACAAACAAAACTTCTGAGAGAAACTACTGTTCAGTTTGACCGTCAGGGTCACGGCTGGGTTACTGGATACATTCCCCTCAGCCTTGCACCCCATTTCAGTTGGCATGGCAACAAACAGTTTTTGCTGGATAATCATGCAAAAAAAACGTCTATAAACAAATAAAGAAAAAAGCTTCAGCTGGCTTATTGACTGGTGACATACAGTATACAGAGAGTGTGCCATTACACTCCATCTCCCAGAATGCTTTGCGACAGGGCTGCAGCCTGGTGGTCCATGGTGGAGTGCAGGGCTAAGCCACGGCGTTATTAGAGGTGGGCGGGGCCCGGGGCAGGGCTGTACCAGATGGTGCCCCGGGTTAGTGCTGTTTTAACAGAAGCCCAGGGAGGAAAGGATATCGAAGCAAAACACTACTGCTGGGCTCCTTTTCAAACCACACCGGTCACCTGACCAAGCAACACTAAACAGAGGGTTAGCCTACCCTAGCAGCAGGAACACTCTACCTGTTCTTCCTCTCTATCCCCCTCCCTCCCTCCCTCCCTCCCTCCCTCCCTTTCTCTCTGGCATCCAATCCCCACCCACTGTTGATTCGATACGGGAAAGATGGGGGGGGGGGGGGGAAGAAAAGGGTGAGTGGGGGGGGGGGGGTTCTTTTCTTTGCCGCGCGTTGCTAAGCTGCTCATTCAGGTCAAATGCCACTTAAAAAAGATGTTTCAGATTAAGAGAGACACACAAGTCCGGGCTGGGCTGGGCTGTGTTTTGGAATACAGAGAGACTGCATAGAGAGGTAGGAGTGAGCTGGTGTGTGTAGTCTAGTATAGTTACTTTAGCCACCTGTGACATTTATAATGTCGTGTAAGAGACCCAGCTATTAGATTTTAAACACATCCTAAAGGGAGAGCAGGAATAGCTGCAAGCTCCCAACACTCAGAAGCACAGGACGGACGGACGGACGGGACTCCCTTTGGACAAACATACCAAGCTGGATCTAGCCGTTGCCCTAAACCACAGATCTCGGATCAGATTAGCCTACCTCCAATTCTAACCTACAACCATGAGGAGAGTGAGTCAATATCTGACCGTGGATCAGTGATGAGGGGGGGGGGGGGACTTCAACCTTGTTTATTGATGTGTATTTTTACGAGTTAGAGACTTCAAAGCATGCCGGCGGGGTCGTTTGAGAGCTTGACCCGAAATGGACCGTGATATCGGAGATGAGGGTGCGCTGGACATTCCTCCACGGCGAGCCGACTGACACCTGCGACCCTGAGCGGGGAAGGGTCGACACTTGACAGCTTTATATAACGTTGCTATGACAACGCCACACCCAAGCAGGCCTGATATTGCATCCAGCGGCAGAGGCTCCCACGGTTTCGAGTCAGTCGCAGTTAAACGGACGGTAACCCTATGAGAGATGGGACTGACTTTTTTGAGGAGGGGCACTTTTAGCGAGGAGCTAAATCAAGGACCCCTATTTGACATCAAGCCATGAAAACACTTGAGTTCTGGCACTCGTATAAAGGTTACGCTGACACGCTCCTCTCTAGATAATCTGAATCATCACAAAGGACGACTTACATTTCCTCGGGAAGACAGCCTCCCAAACCACCTGATTTATAGTGAAGCCACTCACTCTGTCTCGCGCTGATGCGCACACGCACATGCACGTTCGTACACACACACACACACACACACACACACACACACACACACACACCATCTCTCACCATCTCCCTCCCTCCCTCCCTCCTCCTCTGAACCTGATCTGCTCACAAATGCTGTGATTTACATGGAAACTAATAAAACCCGAAGAATCTCCTTAAACCAGAGGCAGCTGGGACACAGAGTCTGGGCAACGCTACAGGGTTGCGTAACCTGATAGTCAATTCACTCCCTCACTCCCCCCCTGCCCTCCTCCTACCCTGCCCCCACCCACCCCCCCCCTACCCCGCCAAGTGCTTTTTGAATGGTACTGGGTGCATGATGCAATATACGGTATAAAGTGACAGGCCACAGCAAACAGATGGAAATGGTAAGGAACATGTTGATTAAGAGAGAGAGATGGAGAGAGTGAGCGTGAGAGGATGAAAATACAAAAATAAAGAGTGAGAGAAAGCAGAAGAAAACAAGATTAAGAGAGAGAGAGAGAGAGAGAGAGAGAGAGAGAGAGAGAGAGAGAGAGAGAGAGAGAGAGAGAGAGAGAGAGACACTCCCCTGTATTTGCACAGGACTCCCCACAGTTCTAGTATGTGTAACAGGCACAAAAAGAATAATACACAGAGAACGCCACTATCGAGCGTCAGTCACAAGAGACCAGTTCCCGGAGTTCCAAGGCATCCCGTCAATGGACCATTGTCTGTCTGTCTGTCCTTCACCCTGGCGGCAGTACTCCCAGATCAGGCCCGGAGTTGAGGCGTCAGGGTTCAAAGGTCATCAGAGGAAGACGAAGTTCAAAACACCTGAGCCTCAATGAGCCACAAGGCCAAGAAAAACGTCCTCTTATAACAGTTTCTGGGACAAGGAAGTTGGAACCGGAACCGGGCTGGACATACAAATCACAATCAGAGTTATTTTATTTGGCCAAGTATATTTGGATATTGACACAGTGGCTGACTAGTCAGCCTGTTGTGTTTACTGACTCCAGGTTCAGTTAAGACCGTGAGACACAGCGATCAGACTGGTAGCCTGAGGCGAGGTGACCGCGACCTCTCACCTAACGACCTTAACTGACAGGCGACCACACCCACTTCCCCTCAGACAGCCGATGCCCCAGGCAGGATGGCTCACGACTGACGGTGTAAACACACTCAACTCTCCGTCATTCAATAGGCTGCATACGGTAGTGCATTGAAAAAAGTACTATATTTCTGTTTATATGTACAGAATAATATATCTTATAAACGGTACAGCAGCTTCAAAACCTCAACGGTCCTCAGACCTCACCTACTGGAACCCCACACTGCACTCTGTCTGACATTTAGCACTGGACCTCAGCCAGCAGTGCGGACAGCTCTATTTCTTCTCTCTCTCACACGCGCACGCATGCGCGCACACACACACACACACACAGCACACACACGCAAACACACGCCTCATATCTTTATCATGCCTGGGAATTCTTCAACGCGTCGCTGCCTCTCTTTTAGCTGCCAGCCCTATAAATAGGCTAGCTGGGTTGTGGGTCGTGTTTCAAACCTAATGGCAACAATACCAGGAAAGAATCCCTGGGGCTAATTATAGTTGAACACCTACTGTGGAGTCGCACACACCCACGCACACACACACACAGTGCCGAAATAAACACAATACATATTCAAATGAGCTGTGAGTGACGACATAATGTTTGAACAATAATAGTATGCAAACCCAACAGATTATAAATCTCAACCCTTCTCAAACAGAGGGCGGACTGTAGCGCACTCCTCAGAGCTGTCTAGCCTGCGTGTGAGAGAGAGTAGTGTACAGTTTTAGCAATCAGCACACATGCCTACTGTCCCGTATGCATTACAGGCTAATGAGCTAGGCTAATCTCATATAACAGGCTCTATTGGCTCAGACCGATCTAAGCATGTTGTCATGCTCCTCCGAATCAATAACAGATGCCACCATTGAAACTGAGGAATTTCCCTGAAAACAGATCGACCAATTAACGTTGGGAATCATCATGACTCAAAATTAAGGCTGACAGATGCATGCACACATTCCCTTTCATGTCCCCCTGGATCAGAAAGTGAATTACCGGTAGGCAGCTAAAATAATAAGACACAACACGGTACGCACACACACACACACACACACACACACACACACACACACACACACACACAACAAGAGAGACGAGCTATGAAACCCACCTGGGTGTGAGTCCTCAGTCAGTCAGTGTATCTGATAAAACAGCCAATAAGAACTCGAGTCAAAACACATGTCTCTCTCTCCAATGATGGGACCGGGGAAAAAAGAGAAAGTGTAAAAAAAGAAGAGAGAGAGAGAGAGAGCGCAAAAACCAGTCTGTTCACTTCTCCTGCAAGTACATCCTATTGGACCGGCACCAAACAACCAGCAGATGACAGTTTCGCCGCTCCGAGATTCCAGATTCCACTGGCACACACACACACACACACGCTCACTCACACACTCGTCCACGGGCTGCCTTTGACTGTTCTACCACGACATACGAGAGAGAGAGAGAGATTTCAACAGCTGTGAGTGTGAGTGTGTGTATGTGTATGTGTGTGTGTGTCCTCCGCGAGTGTGGGTGTGTTTGTGTGGAAAAGAGCTAAAGGGACCACGTGACGGACTTAATCCTCCGCCCACTGACACTAACACACACAGACTGTCTGACCAATCCTGGGGCAGTCTCACACACTGGCCCCTTCCCTACCCCTACCCCGTCCCCCCCCTCCCTCTCTGTTTCTCTTCTCTGTTCTTCTTTCCCTCCCTCTCGTTCTCTCGCTCCCCACCTCCTCCCCTCGCTCTTTTCGACACACCCTTCTCTCTCCCTCTCCCCATTCTCTCTCTCTCCCTCCCTTCCCCTCCCTCTCTCTCTCTCTCTCTCTCCCTCTCTGCCCAGGGCAACAGTACCAAAGGTCAGTGTTTATGAGGCTGGCTGGCCACAGGCACAGCATGGCTACAGCAACACAACCTGATTACAGACCCGTCTGGTAATACGCTACGCCCCCTCGGACTCTACAGTTTAAACTGTCAACACCGGGCTATTCTACTGCACACTCAGGCCAGCGGAGGCTGGTGGAGGCAGTAACCAGAGGAAGGTCTCATTGTAAATGCATGGAAAAGGTTTGATACCATTCCTCATTCCATGCATCACAATGAGCCTTGGCTCCAATTCCCGCCTCCACCAGCCTCCCCTGATTCAGACACCATTCTACCGGGTTCTCTACACAACATTCAACGACCGCTGATCTCTACTGCACTACGTAGGCCCTAAACGTGGTACTTAATCTGTCACGACCACCAGACACGACCCTTCCGACGTACTGACTTACCTGTACAAAATGTGATGGCCTAAAACGTTTTCATGTTCAACAGAATCACAGCTGGCACGTCACGCTGGCGCGCCGTTCAAAAGAAAGACCAGGCAGTTCTGTGTCAACGCACCCCTGCTTACCGAGTCATGGATGATATCATATGATATCAAGCGAACACGTCTCGTCCTCTGCAGGGAGCGTGTTGTGAAGCCCCCATGGGCATATCTGACTGTGTGCATCAATCACATTCCTGTTGTAATAGAATATCGGACAAGACAAAGAGAACATCGCTTTGATTTACAAAAGAACTAAAAGACTGGCGCGCGTCCACACAAGTCAACCCCCCCCCCCCCCCCCCCGAGGACCGGGTCGTCGGTTGAGAGCAAAGAAACCCGAGTTCACGACCTCCTCACCTGAGGAACCAGACGATAAAAAAATCCCCATTGTTTAGATTCCAGAGACTGGAAAGAATACCACTGTCTCACTGTTCACTTTTTGTGATCTTAACAGACTAAACACAATGCTAGTTAGTGGCCTCCCCAAGCTACGTATGTTATGCTCAAATGCCATTTTCTGCAGTGAGGTATGTGGAGGAGCACGTCTCTCAGACAGCACAGGGCAGGGCGTGTCACACCTAGCGAGCAACGCTTTGATTGAAGGCGTTGACACAGCCGATCGTTAGCGCTGGTTAAACACACAAAGCTGTGCCCCGGGGGCCAACAGCCTATATGCTAATGGAGGGTAGGTTCAATAATCGATGCGTGTGTGCATATGTACAGTGCGTTCGTGTGTGTGTGTGTGTGTACATATTAAGTGCATGTGCGCATGTGTGTGTGCGCACGCGTGTATGTGTCTGTGTGTGTGTGTCAGTGTGCGCGCACGTGTGTGTGGTGAAATGAATGGGTTTCTCAGTGTGAAGGATCAACATGTGGATTCTAGATACATACAGAGGAGAAGAAGCAGTCTGCGGTGGGGGAGACGAGACCCTTGATCACAGTGACAAGAGGTTGCTGAGAGGTGGTTGAACAGTGTGTGTTAGATTTGCAAGGAGTGTGTGAAAAGGTGTGTGTGTGTGTGTGTGTGTGTGTGTGTGTGTAAGAAGTGTGAAGAATGTGTTCTGTATTCGAATGGTGTCTGTGTGTGTGTGTGTGTGTGCCTGAGTGAGTGTGTGATCAAGTGAGTGATCGAGTGAGTGTGTGTGTGTGTGTGAGAGAGAGAGAGAGAGAGAGAGAGAGAGAGAGAGAGAGAGAGAGAGAGAGAGAGAGACAGTGCTGTACTAGCAGGCTGCGGCAGATCTAACTGAGGAGAAGCTAGCCCAGCGTTACATCATAAGGAAGGAGGAAAGAGGCTCAGTCAATATTTAATCACCACCACTTTAAACGGTGGTGCATTCGCTGACATTTAATCACACACACACGCCTTATGCCCTTCCACACGCA
>NC_137675.1:17305574-17338074 GCF_963989245.1 Nansenia antarctica
TGTCTGGATGACGACCTCCCCCCAACCCCTGTCTTCCCAAGGCACCCTCCACCCTCTCCCCTCCCACCCCACATGAGGTTTCCATAGCAACCCCAAACAAACAGTCAAAGCATGTTGTCATTTTGTGACCCCACCCCAGGCCTACTGGGGGGAGAGGGAGAGTTGGAGAGAGAGAGAGAGAGAGAGAGAGAGAGAGAGAGAGAGAGAGAGAGAGAGAGGAAGGAGGGTTGGGGAAAGAGGCAGAGAGGGGGAAAAAGAAGAGAAGAGAGACATCACATGGAGATTGCTCAGCATATGGTTCGTTTTATCCACACTTTGGACATTCATAAACGAGACATTTAGAAAGACAACATTCGTGGTGAATCCATCCACCATATGCAAACTTACTGGTGGGTGTGAAGGGCAAAACTGATTTGTATTGAACTGCGGTGAACCTTAGTATCATATGTGAACTATATAGGCCTCAAGTTGAACGACGCTACAAACCGAAATAAAGGAGTCTTCTATCCCCCCCCCCCCCCGTCAAAGACAAGAAAGGAGAGTTTTAAAAGAGACCACCTTCTGTGACCACTAAATACCATGACCCGGTCTTGGACCTCTTGGTGTAGTGCACCACATCAAAAGAGCCAATCAAAAGAGGAGAGAAGAACTCTGTGAGAAGGTCCTACCGCTATCCCATGAGCCTTTTGTGTCTTCAAACCTCAACTGGCCAAAGTCCCGACACAGTGACCATGGAAAACCCAGTGGGTCTATTCATGCACCTCAGAAACTCTTCACTTTGACAGTGTGTGTGTGTGTGTGTGTGTGTGTGTGTGTGTGAGTGAGAGAGTACTGTATGTTGTGTCTATTTGTGAATGTGGGTGTGTTTCTGCGGAGTGTGTGTGTGTGTGTGTGTGTGCGTGTGTGTGTGTGTGCTCTCTCTCTCCCACCAACAATAAACCTGTGGTCAAAATCAAAGAGATGGAGCGGTGCCAGTCCTAGTGGGCGTACAGTACTGTAGGAAGGTCGTGCGTGGGCGAACGCCGCGCCCACGCCTAAGCACAAGGACACACTGGGCATTTAGTCTAGCTAGGCTTCACATCTTCTGTGCGGGGTCATTCCGGGCACAGACGAAAAGACATCCAACAAAAAAGACACAACAAAGTATCCACTATCCCAGACTGAGACGTTTAAAGAAACCACAGTCTAAACTAGAGGTTTTGGAACGCAAACAATAAAACCAGTACATGACGATCTGAGCTGTAGTGAACGAAATATCCCCGTGGTGGGAAAACACGAGACGGACATGAGCCGTTTTGTTTTTGTCCGATCCACGTGAATTTCCTTCATGCAGCATCTCTTCCACTGATGGAAACAGAGGACTCTCTCTCTCTCTCTCTCGGTCACTGTAACTGATGGGAGGTCAGACTTTGACAGAGTTCTTTTGAAGAGAGGGCACCACAGCAGGGCTGACACAGCACAGGAAACACACCAGGAAACACACTATAGTCCCCCCCACCCCGGTCAAAAAAAAAAACCTCACAGTCAGACCACCCCCCTCTCTCCCTCCATCTCCTACACAAACTGTCAAACTCACATGACAGAGAAAGGGGGCCGTAGGGGTGTGTGTGTGTGTGTGTGTGTGTGTGTGTGACACCTCATCAGTCCAAACGCTTATCAATACAAAGCATCCATCATGGGAGAAACAGCCGGAAACGGACACTGACATCCAACCAAGGCCAGGCATCTCCCTGGGGGCCTTCCGCCCGTAGTCCTCATCAACAGCCGCTTCGCTGGCCAACGCTGGGGCAGCATGAATTATTCAGAGGACATTGGTCAGAGGGATGAATCCTGGCATTGAGAGAGGCGGGTCGGGTCAGTTTGGGTGCCTCTGACAGTCGCAGTGAAAGCAGGGCCTCTCTGTGTGTGTGTGTGTGTGTGTATTTCAGCATCGTAGCCAATGACAGGCCCCAGAGAAGTGTGTGTGTGAGTGTGAGACCGGGGTAAGGGATGAGTTGGGCCATACACTACTGACCATAGAGGTGATTGTGGGGGAGTGAGTGATTGTGTGAGTGTGTGTGTGTGTGTGTGTTTGTCCAACTGGTATCCAACCCAGATCCCCTACTCATCACCGCCCTGTGTTAGCCGCCTGAACTAAAGACTAGGCCTTCACTCTGGCTAGCTAACGCCAGGAAGTTGCAGGGGAACTTTTGAATACTCGCAGTCGCTGGCACTTGTAGCTGGAATTACAATGATTACATCCTCATGTCCCTGTATTGCTCTTCTCTCCGTCCCTCTCCCTCTCCCTTTCTCTCTCTCTCCCTCTCTCTCCCTCCCTGCGGTCCAGTGCTGGTCGTCTGAGAGGAGTGTGAGATGACCATTGTGCGTCGGCGGCTGTCTGAGCGAGAGGAGAAGAAACAGAGCTTCCTGTCAGGATGTGAGGTCCCGCTGGGGGACGCTGGCACGCCGCCAGGAGTCACATCTCTGCTGGGAGAGGGCTGTGTGTGTGTGTGTGTGTGTGTGTGTGTGTATCCATGATAATGTAATATTTATAATACTCAACTTGAACAATGCTGTTGTTTGGTTTTAATAATAAACACTTCATGTGGGGGAAAAAAATCCCATAGCCATCGGGCACCGCCGGGGTATGATAAATGAATAGAGCTATCATGAGTCTAATCTGTGTGGACTTAGAAAAGAACACTCATTAGCCTCATTATCAGGATAATTATTTAGTCTCTTTACATACCGAGGTAATGGGATGGGGATACTGTGCACTTCCTTCTAATTGGACCACCAAGGCTGGGCTCAGAGTGTGGGCGGCTTACCCCATGGGTCATCTCCCCCCCACTCTATCTCTCTCTCTCCCTCCCTCTCTCCCCCCCTCTCTCTCCCTCTCTCCCCCCCCTCTCTCTCCCTCCTCTCTCTCCCTCTCCCTCTATCTCTCTCTCTCTCCCCCCCCTCTCTCTCCCTCTCTCTCTCTCTCTCTCCCTCTCCCCCCCCTCTCTCTCCCCCCTCTCTCTCTCCCTCTCCCCCCCCCCCCTCTCTCCCCCCTCTCTCTCTCCCTCTCTCCCCCCCCCCTCTCTCTCTCTCTCCCCCCCCTCTCTCTCCCCCCCCTCTCTCTCCCTCTCCCCCCCCCTCTCTCTCCCTCTCTGCGTGTGGATCAAAGACATCTTAAGTTCAATGCTATAAATGTCATGGCTCATCACGTGTGTGTGTGTGTGTCTATCTGTGTGTGGAATGGATCACATATTTTACCACCCAAGGATGTGAATGCCAGATCTAACTCATCGCATCAGCCACTCAGCTTAAGCCGTTGATTGTGTGCTTGTGTGCGTGTATGTGTGTGTGTGTGTGTGTGTGTGAAAAGAGTCTAGTGTACCCTTACCAGCTGTTTCCTCACACACCCACCCACCATTGAGACTCCACCATCCTTCCCACTCAACACACACACACACACACACACACACACACACACACACACACACACACACACACACACAGGAAGAGCTTAAAGGGAGATCCAAAGGGCAGTGTGTTCAGTCATTGTTCCTGAGCACCACTCTGTCATAAGACCCAGATTCACACTGGTGACGCAAGATAGGAAGACATACTGTGCGTGTGTGTGTGTGTGTGTGTGTGAGTGCGTGTGTGTGTGTGTGTCTGTGTGATGAACAATAAACAAAGTGAAGGCTTTGGCATGTACCTGCCGCAAGCTAAGCTTACGGCCCCCAGAGCTTTCATGGAAATATGATGTGCTTTTCATAACTCTAGCTATTTCATAATAAGCTACAGTATCTGCTGAGGGCTCAGGAAAAAGGCTCAGTCGTTTAAAAGTAAGACTTCGATGTATGCCTCGCTCATGTTAAGTCCTACGATGTTTTCTTGAAGATCACATTCTTCCTCTGAGTATTTTTCGCCTGGGCAGAGAGAGAGACTTCGGTGATGTCATCCTCGACTTGCAGCACTCACACACACACACACACACACACACACACACACACTCACACACACTCACGCCGACACAGACACGTGCACACAAACAGTATCCACACACCCCTGTCGTTGTCACACGTGGCATTGTCACACGAAAAGGCCAAGCCACATACCAAGGAATCCAATGACAAAAGAGGCAGAATTGCACTGTATGAATCCGCATGCCCTAGAGTGACAGAAATGGAGGCCAAAGACAGCAGCGACGTTTGAGTGTCACACATGAAACAGGACCACGAAAACTGGAAGGATTATCCTTTTGAAGGTCGGGATTAAGATCGGTGACGAGACAAGTTTGAGATTTAAGATCAACTCGAGCACTTCGTCAAAAGGAAACCTCCGGCAGGCAAAAAGACATCGAGCGCCGAAGGATGTCCCGTTGCGGGGAACGTCATCAAGCCGAGTCAAGTCTGGTCTGCCTGGGATTCTGGGAATCGACTCGGTTCGGTCTGAGGTGCAGCGGGGCGGGAGAAGAGGATAAGGATTAGTACGTTGATCCTTGACACTGATCTAACGGTCTGCATGGTTGA
The DNA here is from genome assembly GCF_963989245.1 of Nansenia antarctica. NCBI lineage: Eukaryota > Metazoa > Chordata > Actinopteri > Argentiniformes > Microstomatidae > Nansenia > Nansenia antarctica. Next base: position 17,310,077 of record NC_137675.1, read on the forward strand.
TCCTAGATCTGGGTGGCTAACACAAGGGAGCTCCAGGGGAAGTTTTGAATAATGGCTGGCACTTAATAGTTTGAATTATACTTTCTCGCTCCCTCCGACTCTCCCCCACTCGCCTTCCTCCCACCCCCCCTCTCTCTCCATTCCTTCCTCCCTCCCTCCCTCCCTCCCTCCCTGCGGTCCAGTGCTAGTCGTCTGAGAGGAGTGGGAAATGACCGTCGTGCGTCGGCGGCTGTCTGAGTAAATAGAAGAGAAAAGAGTGAAGAGAAACTGTGGCTGCTTGCTTGCTCGAGGAGAGAAGAGAGGGAGAGGGAGAGACAGTGGGAAAGAGAGCGGGAGAGATAGAGAGAGTGGGGGGTTGAGCGGCAGAGACGGTAAAGAAAGAGGTCTGGACTTTCTCAAATTACCTCTCGATTAGCCGGCGATTTGTAGTGCCAGGTGAGCCGACCACCCCCCCCCCCCCCCACACACACATACACACACACCCCCTCCTCCCTCCCTCCCTCCCTCCTCCTCTCCACTAGTGTCAGTTTCACTCAGCCTGATCAAACGGAGGCGGGTGGGGAAGCAGACCACAGACACAGACAGCCCTGAAGGTCAGAGGAGGAGGAGGAAGAGGAGGAGGAAGAGGCCCTGTAGCAGCAATCTGCTCCTGCTCTGGCCGGCTAACGGAGACCGGCCGCTCTCTGAATAGAGCCGGCGAGAAAAATCACTTGATCCATTTCTCAGCTGTGTAAGAGGATACCACAGCTATGCGCCCGAGACATTCCATGACACCCATCTCTCTCTCTCTCTTTTTTCTCTCTCTTTCTCCCTCTCTCTCTCTCTGTCTCACACTCCCGACTGACAACACCCCCTCGTCCCCCTCTCCTCTCCCTCCCATGCCAGGCTCTCACCATTGGTACTGGTTGTGCATTATCAGTGGATGTCAGATAAAACAGAGGGAGGGAGGGAGGGAGGGAGCAAGGGAGCGAGGGATGGAAAAGAAAGGAGAGCTGGAGCTCATCGGCCACAAGAGTCCAATGGAGAGAAGCACAGCAGCGAGCAGTGCCGTATCGTTTCCAAATAACGGTCAAAGAAGCGAAACCGGGTATCGGGTCTGCTGCGACGGGGTGTGTGTGTGTGTGTGTCTGCACGCTGGTCATCTTATTGAGACACTGAGGGAGCTGAGATTCTTTGAAGGTGAGGCAGTGGGCCACACGGTTTACGGGCGGCTGGTGAAACGATAGACAAACTAGCCACTTGGCTGGCAGACAGACAGACAGACAGACACACACACACACACACACACTGTATCAGATATCTCGGTGATTTGTGACGAGCAAGGGTCTCTTTCAAGTCCCGTCTGCCCCCTCCCAGCCCCTCCCACGCTCCCTCTCTGCTTTACCAATCAGTGACGCCCACTCACCGCTGCAGGAGGGAATGCTGGGATAGGTCCTGGAGGAGGAAGGGGAGATTTGAGTTTTTTCCACATTTTAAATTCTAACCAAACCAAAGGATTTATAGTTGGGGTTGAGTGGGGAGAGATAGAGCATGACGACATATTGGATAAAGCAGATTTCCTGTGAAGGAAAATCCGTCCCCGCTTGAGGTCTTCCGAATGGCGGTGTGACTCTAACTGGTTAAGCAAAAGTAGGTTAAATCCTCTTTCAAATGTCATTCTGATTCCGAGGCCTAAAGCATCTGAGACCGTGAGGGACTGTAAGGGAGCTACACACACACACACACACACACACACACACACACATACCACACACACTGAACACACACACACACACACACACACACACACACACACACACACACACATACCACACACACTAAACACACACACACACACAGTAAGTGAATTTAGGGCCTAAGAGTTCCTATAGGCACACAATCATCCCACGGATCTATCCACAGATCTATAAAGAAAGGCACATCACAAGTGTTGACAACTTAGGTTGGCGAGTTAATGGATTTGCTGGCCCAAATGTCACATTAGCCTACCAAGTGCTCTCTCTTTATCTCCCTACCTCTCTCCCTCCCTCTCCCTCTCTCTCTCTCTCTCCCCCTTTCCTCCCTCCCTCCCTGGCCTCCAGCCTCCAAGCCAATCCATCCATCTCTAATCCTATTCCTCTCTGCCTGACTGAACCCACAGCTCTCATCTATCCATCCGTTCTTTTGTTTTCAAGGGAGGGTGTCTGAATCCCCCCCCCCCACTCCCCCTTTCTCTCCCCCCCCCTCCCTCCCCACCCACCCTCTCTTCCCCCCTGTCCCCCCCCAACCTCTGTCCCTCCCCCCCTCCCAGTGAAGGACAGTGCAACATTACGGTCAGCTCCGCCCCCACACACATGCTGAAAAATAAACAAGCGTCCACATGTTCGCCAGGAATTTTAATTACTTCCATAACTGAAGCGGACTGTTACCTGCCAAACTGGGGGAGATGGTGGGGAGCCGGGGCCAGGCGAGGAGCGATGATGAAGAAAAAGTTCTGGCTTGAAAGGGCCAAGTCGCTGCTTTTTAATATGGTTCTTCAAAAACGCCGATTTGAAAGGCGCCCTTCAACGGAAGCATCTAGCGGATGATTTTCCCTGTGCTCGGAGCCGGGGCCGGGGGGAGGAAGACAACGCTCTTCACAACAACTCCCGTCTTTTCATTCAGCGTGATGATTAACTGACGATATGGAAAACTGCTTACTAAGGAGATCCATTCAAACCAGTTTGACATAGACACGCGCGCACACACACACACACACACACACACACTTAAGAGACACACACACACACACACACTTAACTTTCTGGCATTTAGCAGACGCCTTTATCCAAAGCGACTGACAACAAATACATTTGTCTAAGTAAGTGAATCATCTATCCATCAGTCATCGCAAGAAAAGTAATCTCTGGTTGCGCCAGGGGCCATTGGCAGTCACAATGCTAGAAGAAGGAAGAATTTCGGGGCCGAACACACACACACACACACACACACACATACACACACCCACCCACGGTGCGCACACAGCGTGGACCCCACACACACACACACACACACACACACACACACACACACGCACACACACACACACACACACACACACACACACACAGGACACACACAACGATTTAAGGCCGGAAGAAGAGGCCCTTAGGAGGCTGCTCTTCTCTGATGCCGGGTGGTCTTTGAGGCAGACTCTCTTGGCAACAGTGGGATTAGGAGCTGGAGGACTCTGCTGACAGGAAAGACAACAGGTTGAACCCCTCAGGGACAGCTCATAACGGGTGAGTTACACACAGACACACAGGTACGTAAACACACTCATAGACATGAAGACCCGGGAGAAAAAGGGGGTTTCTGAGGTCTTTGTCGAAGGCTAATAGATTAGCATTGAACCCTGGAACGACTACTGTCAGACACAGCTGCAACTGAAGCTTTTGAATGATGGAGACTAACAAGGGACAAGACAACTAACAGCTTTCACTGTACGACTTGGATACTGTGTGAACAGTACGACCAAGACCATTTTCCAAACTGTCATTTGTGGTTTTGTCCAATCATAATGACAAATCCAATATGACTATGTTTGTCGTTTCAAATGTGTATGGGTCACCGCAACAACAAATGACAACCATGTCATTGACTACTCCCTCCCTCCCTCCCTCCCTCCCTCCCTCCCTCCCTCCATCCCATCCTCCCTGCAGCAGGGGAGAAGGAGAAGAAAGAGGAACAATCCAAACCGCTCGCTGGGTAAATGTTTAGATTTCCTAACTTCTCCGCGGTGTTGTTCTTTCCCCTCCAGGCCCAGCCCGGTCCAGCTGCAGAGGAAATGACAATGCTGAGGGAAAACAACAGGCCAGCGTGGCCCTGCGATTAATAACCTCCCCTCCCTCCCTCCCTCCCTCCCTCCCTCTCTCCATTTCTCTCTCCCTCCTAACTCAGCTGGTTGCACTCTCTCTCTCTCTCTCTCCCTCTCACTCTCTCTCACTCTCTCTCTCACTCTCTCTCTCCCTCTCACTCTCTCTCCCTCTCACTCTCTCTCTCTCTCTCTCCCTCTCACTCTCTCTCTCTCCCTCTCACTCTCTCTCTCTCTCACTCTCTCTCGGTCTCTCTCTCTTCGACCAGCGGGACATGGTTTCGGCCCTTGACACAAGAAACTGATATGTCACTTGGATACACACATACACACACACACACAGACACAGACACACAGACACACAGACACACACACACACACACACACACATATATATACACACACATACACACACACACACACACACACACAGTCACACAAACTCACACAAACACCGCACACACACACAGTCACACACACACACACAGGCTGCTCTCATGCTCCAGGAATCCAGGCAGGGGTTTCTTTGGGGAGCCGAGGCCCGAAATGAGAAGCAGGCCGCGGGGGCGTGAACCCTACAGGGGTGTGGACCCTCCAGAACTCCCCTCTCCTCCACAATCCCAGAAGACCCCGACCGATGACGAAGGAAGCTCAACCCAACTGAAGCCGTGAGGAGAGTGAGCGGTTTGGCCTGTCGGACGCTGCCGCTTGGTCCGGTTCAGTTCTGTTTGTTTGGGTGTTTGTTCTAACATGTAGCCGGGCCCGGCGCCAGACCGCTGCTTACTTATTCTGCGTGTTGTTATGAGACGGGAGTGTTTAAAGCTTCCATAATCCCAACAAGTCTTAATCCAGGTCTCAGAATGAATATCAGTCATCTCCCAGTGTGGTCGAGTCAATGGTTTTACAGGCTTCTATGGGCTAAGACACTTTCATTTCTCTCTTCCCCCCCTCTCTCCCTCCCTAGACATACAGCAGTCTCATGTCACTTTCGGGATCCCTCTCTTTCTCCTCCCTTTTCTCTATCTGTCCATCTTTTTCTCCTGTCCAACGTCTCACCGATATCCATCCCGATCCTTCTTTCTGTCTCTCACACATTCCTTTCGTCCTCACCTTCATTTCCTCAGGGATCTGGTATCAAAACAGGGGTGACGCCTGGCTCCCAGCAACCCCTGATAAACCACTGATACAGGAGGACAATGTCACTCCCTGGGAGACGGCTGGGGGGCGTCTCAGTCCTTCCTTTCCTCGTCTCCTCACTTCACTCCCTCTGCACTAACTGAAAGCCCGGGGTAAGGGAAGGCAATGATGGATACCATCTAGGAATTTACTTCCAACTGTCTTTCAACTGTCTTTCACCTGTCTTTCAACTGTCTTTCACCTGTTTTCCACCTTGGGGGAGATGAAAGAAAGGGAAGCAAGGTAAGGACAGGAGGAAGCAAGCCACTTTAGACTATCGGGGCGCACCCCAGCCTATTCTCTCCAGCAGTCCAGTGTTTCCTCCAGGAATTTTTACAATGGTGGCGGGTAGCGTTGACCGCGCGCAGCGCAGCGCGCGCCCGCGATTTTTTCGCGTGCACGCGCATGAAACGCGCACGCGCGCTCAAAAAAACGACGTAATTTCAGCCAAAACTCGAGGATGGCCCAAAAAAATAAAATGTTTTCCCGTACGTCTCTTATTGTCTGTGTCTGCATGTTTTTCCAGCATGTAATTCCGTTGTCAATAAAAAATTCGTCTCCCCTTCTTTTCATTATCATTATGGAGGCTTTATGGTTGTTGTAACTATTATGGGAAGCGGTTGACACAGTAGCCGCTTTTCGTGTACGCTGCAGTGGATCCCTTCACAACGCAGAAGAAAGAGGAGAGAGAAAACATTGTCAATGTGCAGGGAAGAATCATGTATCAGCAGGGTTCAACAGTAACGCTTGCCTGGGGCAAGTAAAAAAATTCGCCGGGTTTGTTTGCGCGAGCCCGAAGACGCTGCTGGATCCTGGATCTGTTTACCTGTGTGCAGGAAGAAAAACAGACGGAGCAGGCGCCAGACCAGACTAGATGATTGTGGAGTGAAGAGATTATTAAAGCGTACGCGATGCGACGGGTGATCGACAAGCACGTACACTTTCATAATATCTTAACTCCACGATCATCTAGTCTGGTCTGGCGCCTGCTCCGTGTTCTTCCTAAACACCGATGCACAGATCCAGGATCCAGCACCGTCGTCGCGCATATTGTAACATTTGAAGTAGTTTGTCTACACGCAGCCTAGATGTATTCGACCAATCACAAAACAGTTTTGCAAGCGCGTCGCTTCGCACTTGTGGGTGTGTCTAAAAGAAAACGCGGCCTAAATCTTTTTTTTTTTTTTTTTTTGAGAAATCTGCATGGTGGCGGAGGAAATTCCATCGTGGCGGTGCGCCACGATGAAATGCATGTAGAGGAAACACTGCAGTCCCAACAGCACGGCTGCGATAGGATCCGTTTTTAATAGGACGTGACAGCGGGTTGAGTTGGGGACAGATAGGGATTCCCCCTGTGGTTTCGGTTACCATTCCCCTTCCACTTGATTGACTCCTTGATCCCCACCATTGAAGCCTCCTCCGCCACAACCTCGGGGTTCATCATCTCTGGGAGACGTCTGGTTCCGCTCTGATGCAATGCTCTTAATGATATAAGAGTGGGATTTCACACAGCTTAACAGACACGCATACACACTCGCACATACACAGACATGCACGCACGCATGACACACACACACACACACACACACACACACACACACACACACACACACAGGAAAACATACTACAGAACACACGCACCCACAAAACCACTTATGAGGGGAGAAACCCCATCATGACTTCATAAATGAGTTCCAGGTTTTATTGAGAACAGAGGGAGGAGGGGGGAAAAGAAAGAGAGAGAGGGGGGAAAAGAAAGAGAGAGAGAGAAAAAGTGAGAAGAAAGGTCGTGTGACCCAACATATGTGCACCAGCTCTTCGAGAGTCAATATTTGCCATAACAGAGCCGAATGCCTTGATGAAGTCATTGTTTTCAGACTTCAAAACTTGGAGGGACTGGGGTCTAAATTCCCCCCCACACACGTGTGTGTGTGTGTGTGTGTGTACGCTGACTGTGGAAATGGAATATCCATTGTTATCCAGGAACCCACAAGGCCAGGATAAGTAAAGCAATATCCTTCTTCCTGCATGTGTCCTCTCCTGAGCAAGCTGAACGCCCACCACCTCTCACCCCACCCCCTCCACCACCTCTCACCCCACCCCCTCCACCCCCTCTCACCCCACCCCCTCCACCCCCTCTCACCCCACCCCCTCCACCACCTCTCACCCCACCCCCTCCACCACCTCTCACCCCACCCCCTCCACCACCTCTCACCCCACCCCCTCCACCACCTCTCACCCCACCCCCTCCACCACCTCTCACCCCACCCCCTCCACCACCTCTCACCCCCCCCCCCCCCTCCACCACCTCTCACCCCACCACCTCTCACCCCACCCCCTCCACCACCTCTCACCCCACCACCTCCCACCCCACCCCCTCCACCACCTCTCACCCCACCCCCTCCACCACCTCTCACCCCACCCCCTCTCACCCCACCACCTCTCACCCCACCCCCTCCACCACCTCTCACCCCACCCCCTCCACCACCTCTCACCCCACCCCCTCCACCACCTCTCACCCCACCCCCTCCACCACCTCTCACCCCACCCCCTCCACCACCTCTCACCCCACCACCTCCACCCCCTCTCACCCCACCCCCTCCACCACCTCCCACCCCACCCCCTCCACCACCTCTCACCCCACCACCTCCACCACCTCCCACCCCACCCCCTCCACCCCCTCTCACCCCACCCCCTCCACCACCTCTCACCCCACCACCTCCACCACCTCCCACCCCACCCCCTCCACCACCTCCCACCCCACCCCCTCCACCCCCTCTCACCCCACCCCCTCCACCACCTCTCACCCCACCCCCTCCACCACCTCCCACCCCACCGCTGTCCACTTCAACACATCACTGACAGGCAGCGGTGACATTATACAGTAGGTTACTTCTTATCCCTGGTGACCAGGAGAAGATCATAAAGAGTCACAAATCATCAATGATATGCACACACACAAGCACACGCACACACACACACACACACACACACACACACACACACAGACACACACACACACACACACACACACATTCCCTAAGCCAATCAGTGTGCACAGAATACTCACAAAGACCCTCCCCTTCAGTCCCGTTCAACACTTAACCAGATAAATTACAGATTGCGCCTTTAAGTGAACCGGTGTGTGGTGTGTGTGTGTGTGTGTGTGTGTGTGTGTGTGTGTGTGTGTGTGTGTGTGTGTGTGTGTGTGTGTGTGTGTGTGTGTGTGTGTGTGTGTGTGTGTGTGTAAGACACCCAACACCAGCCTTGCTACTTTGTTCCCATCCACGCCAGTACAGGGAGGGAACGCCGTCCTTGACAATGGCCTGTCTGAAAAGATACTGTACCTTCACGTTACAGTACGAACAATACAAGCCCTATCGGCAGCTAATGATGGGTGTAGCTGCCTGGTTGGCCCTCAAGGCCACAGCATTAATACAAAAAACTGGTTTGTGGAGTGTCCCAGTCAATGGCATTACAATGAGCCAGCCTCCCCTGCTCAATGGATATGGGTTTGGATTCATCGGAAAGTTCTGGTGACTACCTAAAAACCTTACTCTATTTACAGTTTATGTAAAGGTATACTCTTCCTTAGCGGGCAGGGTTGAGAGAGAGAGAGGCTAGTTTGGGACTACAGTTATAGGTACAGATAAGTGAGGTATGCAGTTAGTTATTTATAGTTGAGAAGAGACACAAGCGAGGAACTATTGTTACTATTGTTGCTATAGTTATAGGCTAGCACGGGTATGAATACTGAGCGAACCCAACCTCACCATTCAAGGCAGCCAGAGACAGTAAAACAGTTGCTATTTGAATTGATATGCAGCTGTGTTGAAAAGGAGGTCATCTGAACCACCATAGGAACAGACGTAGTTTCCGAAGGGTCTTGGCTTGAACGGAACGGTCAAGTAAAGAGAGGTTGGACCAAATTAGCACTCTAATCAGTTTCTTCCTCTGACCTCCACCTGTGAGCTGGGGTGCGGTCGAATTGCGGTCAACGTTGCGTCAAAGCGCCGGGGTCTGGGGTCGAGGTTAAGTGGTAAACTCCTCTGTCCTGTCCCGGAGACTACAATGAAAACACCAGAGAGCACCAGACACACCCTCCCTCTTCTGTGTGTAAGGATAACTGGCAACCAACAACTGGCATCGGTGACAGCAGCACACTCAAACTCCAACTGAATCAAAAGATGTTTCTGCCAAAACAAAGCTATAGCTCATCCACTAACCCAGGGGTCTGACATTATAATATCTCACATTACTTTACTGACATTACTAAAACATCTGTTAAAAAAAAAAGGAAAAAAAGGAAACAAAAAGAAAGAAACGAAGAAAACTGCTCATTTTTCGACCGAAAAAAAGTACTACCTTGGAGTGAATCAGTCTTCGTCAACAGATGAGTATGTCTGACATCAAGCGGAGGAGGAAATTGAGGATTAGCTCATTTTGTCCTCGCAGGGAATATCAAACTTTAAACCAACTCCTTCAAACATAACTGAAACTACAGTTAACACAACATTACCACGGGAGTGCTCCGCCACACTAGAGGTGAGTTCAAGGTTACTCGTTTGTATTCCGCGTGACTTTTCAGCTAAAATGTGAGACATATATATAAGCGCGTTTCTGGATGTGAACCATATGAGACACCTGGCCTCATGGCCCAAAAATGCACAGGCCCTATTGTCGCAGATAATTTGTAAAAGCCTTTCTGTGGGTCCCTGCCCAAATACATTTGGTTTAGTTTAGCGCCACAGAGTATTCAATCATTCAGATCAAACTGCAAAACACCGCTTTTCAGACTTCAGCCTCGAGTATTACTCCTTCCTTCCCTCCCTCCCTCCCTCCAAATACTCACTGAAAAACAAACAGTTTATGCTATGGAGTATATGTATACAAACACATGCACACAGTTTGTGTATTGTGGTGGGTGTGTGTTTTCTCTCTCTCTCTCTCAAAAGCAAAATGAAGAGCAGCTGACTTAGACAACTGGAAGCCATGCTGTTGAGTGACATAATCGCGGCCCAGCCGAGCGACTTAACGCAAACACGCACACACACACACACACACACACACACACACACACACACACACACACACACACACACACACACACACACACACACACACACACACACACACACAGAGAGAGAGAGAGAGAGAGAGAGAGAGAGAGAGAGAGAGAGAGAGAGAAAACTAAGAGAGAGAGACAGAAAGAGATTATATAAACCTGGTGATTTACAACACAAGTTAGGAGGAAGAGTAACACCCTTCTCTGGGCCTATAAACCACCCCCTTTCCCCCTCAGATCAGTGCAATGTTCTCCATTCCTGGCACACACACACACACACACACACACACACACGCACACACACACACACACACACACACACGCACACACACACACACACACCCTGGGTAAGTAAAGTGGAAACATAGGGAAAGGAAGTTGCTGGACGTTGGAGCCAACAGGGGAGAGATACTAGCACAATCCATCAGTATCAGAGAACGCAATGTTCATTACCCCTTTCTTCACTCCCTGTGTGTGTGTGTGTGTGTGTGTGTATGTGTGTTGTTAGTATAAGTGAAAGCCCCTACTCCCTTTGGATGATTTAGATAGAACATAATCAAACTACAAGCCCCAGTGTGCATTGCAAGGAGTCATGCATTCCACAGGTCTGCCCTCTGCACTAGTGGTTTGTCATCCAGAGGTTACGAGTATGTCATAACAGCATCATACTGAGCAGCTCATCTCCATCTCGTATCAATAACTCAAGGGCAGACTTGTGGGGAATGCAGTTGGATTCTACAGGGGAAGCAGGCAGAGCAAATCCAGACTGACGGCATTGCAGATCCCACAGCTTCTGGCGATGCAGAATTCTCTTCAAGGGGAATTTCAAACTCGCACACAAACGGTGAGAAAAGTGCCAAGAATGGCAGACAGACAGACAGACACACCGGCAGGAAGAACAAACATACCTGATGCAAGGTCCTTTTTCTTATTACTTTGTTAAGCAGAGGCCTGGGCAAATATTTGAGTATATTTCAGGATTCCAGGGGAGGGGGGGGGGTTAAAGTAGGCCTAGAGAGAAGCCGTCGCCGTGGCATCTAGCGCCATGGAAACAGGATACGTACGACTGATTTACAAACGTTTCTAAAAGACAGAGAGGCCGAGCCTCATTTTCTTGTCTCAATAATAACACAGGTAATCTTCCCCCAAACAACAAGGCACTGGAGAATAAAGGCTATGAATCCTACAAGCTCAAACAAGAGGGCCACTTTTCTCCCCTTCATCCAACCAGTCAGTCCAGCCCTCGACTGGAGATTGTTTGTGTAGAATAGGTCACGAGTGGATGGATGCGCTATTTTGGTGAGAGCGGGTCTGCCGCGGTTTGACGGTAATGTGACGCGGTGATGTGACGGACTGACACTCCTACTTCAGCTGCCGCCAGACGCATCGAAGTGGCAGGAAGTGAGTTGTGTGGCGGCTGTGCGCTGCCCTGAGGGCTCCGTGTCAAAATAAGTGTCATTGGCGGAGAATTAACGAACCAACGCTCCATTCTTTTCCGAAGGGAGGACAAGGCGGTTTGACAGGCGCAATCAATTTCTCTGCCAGGTTGAGTTTAGTTGAGGTGTAGTTGAGCGAAAGGTAGAGTGAATGTCACACCTTAACGGACATCGTGTGCAAAAGAAACACAAAATGACAGGAGGGAGAGAGCGATGATGGGGGAAGGGATGATTTTAAGATTAAGGGTTTAAAATGTAAAAAAAAAAAAAAAAAAGTACTTAAAATAAAAGGGGGAAAAAAGCTCCTACTCAACAGTATCACCTGACCAGAGACCATCCAGTCTCCCGAATGAATAGAAACAACGTATCACCATGACAACCCAACACACCCCTGAGCAACTCATCTAGGGCTGACCGCTGACACTTAGCGCCTCATTACCTCTCCTTTAACCCTCTGTACTCCCGGGGGAGGCTGGGGAGGTAGAAATGTGAGGATCGGCTCATTGTAATACATGGAATGGCATTAGGAATGGTATCACAGCGTCACAATGAGCTTGTCCTCCGATTCCTACCTCCACCAGCCTCCACTGTTCATACATGGACTGGAGGCTCAGAGGGGACGTACCCCAACTGACTTTTCTCAGTGACTTATCTAACCATGAAAGAGGGGCATTCATCCATCCAGGTCGTCACAAAACAACACCCAGATAAAAAACAAAAAAAAGAGTCTTTACCATCTCTTATCGCCACTTAAGCACTTGTATGTAAACAGAGACTTATGAAAAGACATCCAAACGCTGTTCGACAAGTTCACTTAACCAGGTGATTGGTTACACCCTCCCCTGAAGGGAAGGGACAAAAATGGGTGCATTGGGACAGAAAGTACAGGTCTTTGATTTTTACACACACACACACACACACACACACACACACAGAACGTTTCTCACAAGACTGTTTACACACACGTTTCTCACAACGCTGAAAGGCACCATGCCTGTAGGAAGTTTGTTCTCATCGATCTAGCAAATATGCATACACCTTCCAAGCAAACCGCAAAGACACACACTCTCACACACACACACACACACACTCTCACACACACACACACACACACACACACACCTCCCCCAAGCATGTTGACACTTGAGGAGGAGGCTGCACCTCCATCGTACAGACCATTTCTCCACCTCATTCAAAGTTCCCAGGTCTCTTCTATTCTTCTAACACCTCGCTACTCTTTCACACAGCGAGGCGGGAAATCACACACCTTTCTCTCAGTCAAATGTGAACCGCTGAGGCAACTGAAAACAAAATAAATGTGCTTCTCTCACCACAATATAAGGTTATACTGTATGTTTAAGCTATGGAATATCCACATTTTTTTTTACAAAGTACACACAACAACAGACCAAAACATTACATCTCCAATGTCTCCTAAGCTTGTTGCTATGAGCATAGACACATGCTATTCATTTCAGATCAGGAAAACCATTATCAGGAAATATTGGCTCTCATTCATTCACAGAAGCGCATAGAGACTTAACACACATGGCTGCATGCAGCGGGTAGTACGAGTGCTCTGGCTGTTGCTATTGTCAGCCTGAGAGTACACATTGTGTGCACATGTCCAACCAACAGTGTACCACTAACCTGGGACTCAGCTGAGGAACAGATTAACCTCCAATCCAATCCCTTCTTTCCGCGAGTGAGGTGACCGAGTGCACTACTCCTAATGCTCTTCTCTCTTCCGTCCTGTCTCTCTCTCTCTCTCTCTCTCTCTCTCTCTCTCGTTCTCTCTCTCTCTCTCTCTCTCTCGTTCTCTCTCTCTCCCCAACTCACGCCTCTCCCATAGTGACAGTGAGTAGTGGCGCAAGGCTGAGAGGAACTGTTGTTGACTGCACTCGTCCTCCTGTTCCCTCTCTTTCTCCCTTTCTCTTTCTCTCTCTTTCTCTCTGAACCAGGGGCCGCTTTATCTCATTCCATGCAGAGGGGGAAAGCGATAGCACACAACTTATCTCCAGGGGAGTGAGAAGCAGCTTGTCGAGAGGAGCTTTTGAATGGGGGGAAGGGGGGGGGGGGTTGGGGGAGGGGCAGTGCTGATTAGAATTCCCCAGGGCACAGACACAGAGGGACAGTGACAGACTCGACTTTACTCTCCTCAGGACGCTGGTCTTCTGTTGAGGTTTCAAGAAAAAGCGTCTTTTTTTTCTTTTGGGGGGGGAATTCTTGCACTTCTGGGTTCCCTCTTGAGGGGGATTAGTGGCTTGAAAATGGGTTGGGGATACATATACAAATAATTCCTTAGTTAATAAGCTTGCCCCTCTTTCACTTTTTGGAGTGAGTCAGTCTCTCTCTCTCTCTCTCTCTCTCTCTCTCTCTCTCTCTCTCTCTCTCCCTCCCTCTCTCCCTCTCTCTCTCTCTCTCACTCTCTCTCTCTCTCTCTCTCTCTCTCTCTCTCTCTCTCTCTCTCTCTCTCTCTCACTAGTCCATCTCCCTCTGGGTTGGCAGGTCTGAACAATGGGCCACAGCCAAGCACAAAAAAGCCACAGCTGCTTTCACCCGGGGTGGACAATCGAGGCACAGGAGAGCCCCTCCCTCCCACTCCCCCTTCAGCCCTGTTTCCCCACCCTAAAAGCCCCCCCCTCAAACATCCACCACTTTCCCTGATAAGAACTAAAGTAGCCTCCTCATGTGAGGAATCTGACAAACAAAAGAGAAAAGTTCCATAGAAAACCAGAGGACAAAACAGTGGTTGAAGTAGTAGTGAAGAAAAAAAAAAGAAAAAAAAGTTCAAATCGCACACCAGTTTGAGAAGAGCTTTGAAAAGCCGAGTTTCAAAAGCACGAGTTTTGAATAGAATCTCCTGAGGCTAACTTTGCTTGCAGACATGTCTGCGGCTTTAAAACATGCTCGTCTATCCAATGTTTTGTCATTCCTCTGAATACAGAAGCCAAATAAATGTCATTAACAAATGATAATTGCTTGTCTAATTGTGGATATGGCATTTGTATGTAAAAATAAATAAATATGTGAATACATGCGGCTCACTCTGAACATTTGCAGCGCTGACGATGACAGTGGAAAATGGTTGGTTAATGGTTATTTAGTGTAGTGGTTTACATGGTTACCACTAAATGGTAATGGTTTACACAGTTGTAGTGAAGTCAATTTGTTAACTGGAGACATACAAAGGGAGGCGACGGAGATGACATTTAATTACCATGTCAATGACGGACTCAATGACTTCATATTGAGCTGATTGGACTGGCTTGGGTTAAGCTCTGCAACCTTTGGGTAACTATAGCTATAACAATAGCTGGCTAACTATTACTATGATTTCTTATCTTTTTTAAATTCTTTTTTGTGTGTGATATTTTTTACATTTAGCAGACTTTATCCAGACTTTATCCAAGTACATTTGTTTGAAGTAAGTGAGTCATCTACACCTTAGCCATCATAAGAAAAGAAAAAATATATATGCTAGGATCAGGGGCCATTGGCAGTCACCATCCTAGAAGGGTTCTTTATCCACTATGATCAACTTTTTACCCATCAAAAAGTCAGACTAACTAGCCAACCACTACTTCTACCAACTAAACATAAAGTAGAATGTAATACAAATGACTGTGATATCATACACAGTTTTTTCTGAGCCAATTAATGGGAAGATCTCACACGACGCATTTTTCCAGAAATCCCCCCCTGCGGACTTCTCAGAAGGCCACTCAAAGCCATTCAGCAGGACACCCAGCTTGGCACCTAACCCTTTCAACAACGTCCGTGTTCGTCACGTCTCCAGCTAGCCTTTACCATAGTCTATGAGTACATTCTTTGTGCATTTCACTGTAGGGAAAGATAACAAAAATGGTCTTCAGATGACGTACGGTAAATCCCAGTGGAAAACAAGTGGTATCAAATGCATTTTTAATTGCTGCCTCCAAAGCATCCATCAGTAGTTTGGAGAGTAAAAGCTTGAGTAGTGCTGACTGGGGGAAGAAAGTGGCAGACGATAATTATAGGAAGTGAAAATAAAAATGTGTGGACCTTTTTTTTTCTCCACAACAGCCTCAAGGCTAACTGTCTTCCAGAAAGGCCTAGCCAGCAGTGCTTATGGGATGAGCTTTAAATCAATACCCTATCAATTATTCACGTTGGGGATTATGGGAGTCATGGTCCTTCCCCAAGCAAGCCGCGTAGCTGTCAATCAATCAGTGGCCAGGAATCCTTACTTCCTTTGACTTGTGTGGTTGGGACGGCTTTAAGGTTTTTCAAACAATGTCTGGACGGAGTAGTCAATTCCAGTACAGTCCAAAACAAACCAGTGGTGCTATTGGGAACGACAGTATTTGCTGTCGGACTGGAAGGCGCGCCGGACAAGAAAACGATACCTCTGCTAAAAGCTGAATCGAATACAAATGTAACTCTCTTAGCCGTGACTGCCATTGAGATCTTACTTGTGACCGACCGTTACCATAGAATGCTAATTCCTCGACCGCAACCTCACCGTTAAACACAGCCTTTCCCCACATCCAGATCCACGGTTGCCCTTGCCTCAGCCCCAGACACCAAATACCTGACAGAAATAACTTTGTCGTCGGTTCGCGCCCCCTCCCGTCTTCCAGCACACCCGCCCAGAGTGGTGGTCTAACATTAGCACATACTTGAGAGGAGATGATGGAGAGGCTCTGTGCATTCTCTGGATTGAAAAAGGGATGTAAGGGATGCATCATTAAATGAGTGTAGAGCACTGTGACTGCAACGGCTATCTAGAGTAACCTCCTAAAGGAGGATAGAGAAGGAGTTTACTGTACCGTAACAAGTACCTACATGCATGTTGGCTAGTAATTATAGATGAGGTACATGCACTGAATATATGTTGCCTAGTCAACAAATACTGTACATGCATGTAAGGTGGTGCGCACAGCCGCACACTCACTCACACACAAACACACAGACACAGGCACACACACACACACACACACACACACACACACTTAAAATAGGCTTTCAAAAGGGTGCAATACACACATTTAAAGGGGACATACAACCTGTTTTTGACAAATGAATGTTGTTTGCCCATCAATGGCAACCCATTAATAGATCTTGGTATGCTATTGCTATCGTTGGTAGCATGGAGTCAGCACTGCACAGCACAACTGGATGGAGTACCCAGGGTCTATGTACCGTATCAATGTATCCCTACACCAGATCCCTGCTCCTGCAGAATGCCATCACAACAGACGTCTCCATAACCAGCCTCTGGCTTTAAATCACATAGTCATTCAACTACTGAAATTGGGACAGCTAAAATGACTACTGTGTGTGTGTGTGTGTGTGTGTGTGTGTGTGTGTGTGTGTGTGTGTGTGTGTGTATGTATGCATGCATCATCAGTGACGTCAATTGTAATTGTTGACCAAAGGTTTCAGGTGTACTACCGGGTCTCATCCAGCTGCATGGATGACAGATATGACACAGTCTGATCATTGGTCAAACACGGAACTACGTTTCAACGCTGTTGAGAATCACAACACAAACTCGCTAGTCAAGCCAAAATACTGCAACGCAATGGATTCGGTGAGTAATCCCCACTGCTACCTAGTTAACTATAACACTACTTTACATTGTTAGCAGGCCCACAAAACAATCTGTGTTAGTTGACTAGTGATGTCATTGATTTTCGACAACGCGGAAATGTATTCACATTTTTAGAAAGAAAAGTCAGATCATTGTGTCACATATGGGTAAGAAGGAGTGAGGACAACTGTGCTTGCTTTAGCAAATGAAATCATGTTTCAAATTAATAATGATGAAGCAAAGGCTCACAGCCAGGAGTCTACATGACTAATGACACATCTCAACTATGGAAGCATCTGGAAGAAGCCCATGGACTGTATACAGTCGATGCTAACATCAAGGAGGCTGAGACAAGGGTCATGTCCCACACATGGAATACATCTATGTTTGAATTCTGTGATGAAAGTTCAGTTTAGGTAATGACTCCCATTGGATGGACAGACAGAGACAGAGACAGAGAGACAGAGAGAGAGAGAGACACAGAGACACACACAGACACACAGACACACAGACACACACACACACACACACACACACACACACACACACACACACACACACACGGTTCATTAGTTAATACACTCCATTCGCCTTCCACCCAGTTCAACACTCGTTGCAACATATTTCCACACGGGTTGCCAGGTCTTCTGATGGGTTGCCAGATATATTATACTGATGATATTAGATAAAAACTGATTTTATTTTCCAGGAAATTAATGTGAGATGAGGTATTGGGCGGATAGAAAATGAGTGTGTGCTTCTGATGGAGTTCGCTTGTACAATGGGGCTGACTAGACAATGATGGACGATAGTCATCTTGAATACATATTTTGCAACCGTTGTTCTTCCTTTCATCGGTGTGTGTTTTGATAGTGCTATCTTATGTGTTGCTGTGATTCTATCAGTGGCTGGTATGTGCTTATTGCTATGATAGGGGAGGGCGTAACCAGCTTACAGCTGCCCCTCTACGTCAGAGCCAACAAGAGAAGCAGTCTCTGAAATCCACCAGGAGATACTTAAACACACGTCTGTGGCAACGTTCAATAGTGCAGTGTTCTGTTGCGTTTGTGAACTCGGGTCTAGGTCTCCCTTTAAAACATCAGCCACTCCAACCTTCGCCACTCCACCCACTGGAAACCCTGGGAATCTGTTCTGACCCCGTCTCTTATCGCTGGGTCACAGTGTGTATGTCATCACGTGAAGGGGGAGGTAACAGATGATACTGTATGATACTGCACCAGTACTCCACTAGCCTACACCACTGGGGATTTACTACAGTTTAATATGGAGGATAAACCCTCCTCTTCATCAATGTCCTGCACAGTTTAATATGGAGGTGAAACCTGTTCTTCATCAACGACCTGGACAGTACTGTAGATGAACCTCCTGCGTGTGTGAATCTATCCTTCCTCCACGGCAACTTGGTCCCTGGCGTGTTTCGGGGCAAGATCCTTCGCCAGAGCATAATACTTTGGTGTGTAGTTCATAGCAGGGACGGAGCACTCCTTCAGCTCCTATTAACATTGAAAAGGTCAAGCGGCGTCAAGAGCACTAGCACTTTCCACCTATCCTAACAACCCTTTAATTTATAAATGTTTACACTTTATTTTATTGTCAGTCCATATAAATGTATAACATCATAAGAGACACAGAGACAGAGTTGCATGTTTGTCATGATGAGAGAGACTATTCTATTCTATTCCATTCCATCCTATTCCATTCCATTCTATTCCATCCTATTCTATTCCATTCTATTCCATCCTATTCTATTCTATTCTATTCTGCCTGCTGTGACTTTTGGTTTCCCCTCTCGGCCTCTACTCATGAGAAAGCACTAATGAAACGACCCATTGAGCAGTGGTGCAGTGGACTGGCCTGACACTGCCAAGAAAGAGGAGAGGAGGCAGACGCAAACACTGTGTGTGTGTGTGTGTGTGTGTGTGTGTCCATCCAAGTTTCCCAGCATCCCAGAGGACAAAGCTGTCGTTTTGTGGCCACTCGGCGTTACAAAGGCCCCACAAGACCACCAGAGCTTGAGGGGGATTTGTGAGTGTGTGTGTATGTGTGTGTGTGTGTGTATCCTAGTTACTTGCAATGTTTGCGTGTGGATATACATCCGTGTATGAGAGCATGCACATAAATATGTTTGCGAGTGTGAACACATGGAAGCGTATGCATGTGTGTGTGTGTGTGTGTGTGTGTGTGTGAGTGTGTGCATGCTCGCATGTGTCCGTGTGTACTGTATATGTGTCGTGAGTAATGTGTGAGCGTGACCAAGTATTGACCACAAAACACTGCTGAGGTCTAGTCTGGTTGTCTGCGGTCCGCCCTCGGTGAAGAGGGGTATGCCGGGGGATCACGAGTGTGTGAACAGCATGATGGGACACAGACCGCCGATGGCGCGAGCCAAAACTGAGACTACACTGGCCGCACCTAAACTCCATTCCCCCCCCCCCCCCCCCTCCGAATCAAGCTTATTGACCGAATATTTCATATCTTAAATAACCCACAAATCACACTCCTGCTGTAAACCACACAAGCAACACACCCAGAGAGCACCCGGGGTCCGGTCCAATTAGATGACTCATCATAAAAGACTACATCTGGTGTGTGTCAAGATAGGGAGGCAGCCCTACCGCTTAAAACTACAACTCCCAGGGGAGTTTTAAACCCTTGGCACCGAGCCGCCGTCCAATTGGCCAATATTGAGCAGAAAAACAGGGCTTAGTCCTGTTTTCTACATCTATGGTGGAGAGGTCATTCGAGAGAGAGAGAATGGTCATCCGCAGAACCCCTTTATTAGATGTTGTGGTCTCACACTGTGGAGGAGAATGAAGGGATTCAGTGTGTGTGTGTGTGTGTGTCCTCTGGGGGGAGGGAGGGGGAGTCAAAGAGACAGTGTGAACTTCACCTTAGCAGTATTCATCTCTGTCTAAAAAGTTCTCCAGCGCACAGCAATGCATCAGTGGAAAAATGTTGTTAATCCAATCTTACCACCACCAACAGCCACTCTCTCTCTCTCTCACACACACACACACACACACACACACACACACACACACACACACACACACACACACACACACACACAGACACAGACACAGACACAGACACAGACACAGACACAGACACACACGCGCACACACACGTGCACGCTTCCTTTCCCTACCAATCCCTTCCAACTCAACATAATCTCGTCAGGTAAGCCTTACATTTTATGTAGAACTTCACACATGCCTTAAAGACTTCTACAAATCCCCCCCCACCCCTCTTATCCCTACAGATTTAACAAACTCAAACCAGCCCTCTCATGTGAGGGAGGCGTGCTATCACAGAGAAGTTATGTGGGCGCGGCGCCAGGCAGCATGCATCGTTCCGACAGTGGAGATAAGAGCCGCAGCTATGTCAGATGATAACAGAGGAGAGAGAAAAAAGAGAGGGAGGGAGGGAGAGGGTCGACAGCTGGGAGGGCTACAGGGCGCCACGCCACACCACGCCACACTATGCCAGCGCTGCCAACCAAGAGGGGCATCGCCAGGCACTGAGTTATGGTCCTGGCAAGCAGACTGGCACTGGGGGGGGGGGGGGGGGGGAGGACACAACCACCATGCACCAGTGGCACCAGTGACATCTGCACTGACGGGGAAGGAATGCGAGTGTGTTGCCTTGTGTTTTTTGCACAGTACATACAGTAGCAGTCCCATTGAAGGTCCCATTTAAGCAGCTCTTTCCACCAGCGGGGCCCAAGGACGGTGAAAAGTCTGCGCTCTACTGTGTATGACACAGCTCGTCATGTGTGTCCTTCATTCTGCACGTAAAAACGAAACAAACGCGAGAACATGCTTGCAATTCAGGATGATTGTAGGGGGTAAAAGTATCACTCGAGCGAGACCATAAACTATGGTCTTTGGAATCCCCGCCCCCCTGCTTTCTTAAAAGGCCGCACCTGTTCCCACTGGAAGATTTAGGCCTTTGTAAACAGGTGGAGCATACCTACATGACATCACAATCAGGAGCATGAAATCATCACAACGAGAGGCCCTGCCAAGCCTGAGAAGAGCGTGAACGAGAGCTTTAAGTAAGTCAAGGGAGGAGAGGAGGAGGAGGAGGTTTAAATGGCTGCCCAGGGAGGGAGAGGAGGGCCTCTTAACGACCCTACAGAGTCCAGTACATCTCGTCTTACGAGGGTGAAGGAGGGAGGGATGGAGGGAGGGAGAGGGGGAGGATGGAGGAGGTTGACCTTGCACGGCTGGTTGGATACTGAATCATCCCTCCATCCGCCCTGTAAAAGGTTTACCAGTCATGCGGCTTTGCTTTTTCTACCTTCATCCATTCTCTTTCTCTTTTTCCCCCCTCATCCTCCTTTCAGAGGCGATGTACCTCACTGGGTGAACCGGACACCCTCGCAAAACCCTTGGAATGCCAAGCCTTTTCTCTCTCTCTCTCTCTCTCTCTCTCTCTCTCTCTCCTCTCTCTCTCTCTCTCTCTCTCTCTCTCTCTCTCTCTCTCTCCTCTCTCTCTCTCTCTCTCTCTCTTCCTCTCTCTCTCTCTCCTCTCTCTCTCTCTCTCTCTCTCTCTCTCTCCTCTCTCTCTCTCTCTCTCTCTCTCTCTCTCTTCTCTCTCTCTCTCTCTCTCTCTCTCTCTCTCTCTCTCTCTCTCTCTCTCTCTCGTCTCTCTCTCTTCTCTCTCTCTCTCTCTCCTCCCCCCCCCCCCCCCCCACCAGACATTAATCACATCAGACTGAGTTAGAGGAATGGTATAAATTAACTACATGGAAACGCATGGATGGAGGGAGAGAGGGAGGGAGAGAAGGAGAGGGGAAGAGAGGAGGAAACATTTGGACTCAATTGTCAATTTCACTTTTAGACCATTGTTCACTTGCATCATCAGTCAAGTATTTTAATCATGAAAACAGGAGATGCCTAAATATGAGAAGAACTCTTTTTTTGGCAACTTATTTTCTCTATAGATACTGCTGTGGAGTAAAGACAAAACACAGTCAGAAATCATTATAAAATGATTAACTGGCTTAACATGTTAGGCTTTAATCCATTTTCTATTGTAATGTCATTTATAAATGGAGTATTAAAGTCTTAGCTTCAGAGCTTAGTGGTCACTTCACAGTAAATCGTAAACTTGTCCAAGTCATGAAGCCACACACACACACACACACACACGCACACACGCACACACGCGCACACACGCACACACCACGCACACAACAGCTCAGTTGACTGCTGTCATTGTGAATGAGGAGATGTTTGACAGTTGGCTTGCCTGGTTCAAGCTCAATATACAGCTTTGAATATGTGCAAACTCAGTTTCCTGTCAATTCTCCCAGTCAGGATTAAAATCCATTATTCTCCACACACTTTCAATATTTGCAAGCTCAGTTTCAGTCTTTCACTGCCAATACTTCAGACAGACCCCCCCCCCCCCTCAAGCCAATGCACGTAACTTCAGCATCTTGACCAATGCCAGAAACAACTGTGAAAACTCACTTTTCAGAGAGCAACCTTGGTACTAAGCTCTTATAGTCCCACAGAGGGCCACAAGGAGAGAGATAATGATAGGAAGAGAGGGAGGGGGACTGCTCGGCCTGGCAACAGTATAGCGAGTATAGGCCAACCAGCCGGCGAGGTATTTGACACATAATGAGACACGTCAGCAACCGTGCGTATTGTTTTTCCCTTTAGCATGGCCGCGGCCTATAGCAGGCCTATAGCAGGCCTGTAGCAGGCCTATAGCAGGCCTATAGCAGGCCCTGGGACGGTCTGGGCAAACAGCCAGGCTGCTGCACTGCTGGGATGCACAGAGATGCTCTCAAGCGTTCAGACACACAATACAGCTAGAGGAAGAGAGGGGTGGGGGGGAAGGGAGAGAGAGAGAAGTAGAGATTGCTAACATGAGAGACGTATACAGTAAGAGATCAGATGGAGGGAGAAGGAGAGAGAGACAGTGAGAAAGAGAGAGAGAGACAGAGATAGGGAGGGACGGAGGGAGAGCGAGAGAGAGAGAGAGAGGTAGAGGGGGGAGGAAGGGAGAGAGAGAGAGCTAAGAGAGGAACACATCATACCGAAGGAACTCTTGAGTAAGCTCCATAAATACAAATGTGATTACCTCAGAATGCCAATTACATGGCTCTCCAGTCGAATGAAGTCTTAAAAAAATAAAATAAAAGTGAGTGTAACTTTAAAAAAAGTAGAAATGAGGCATGGAAGTTATGGTTGACTCTATAGTAAGGTATTACAGTATGCGCTCATGTGCCGGTCAGGAAAAGCAATCAGATTACCGTCCTTGAGGCTTGGAAGGCTTGGAAGGCTTGGAAAAAACTAGCAGGTGATCAGTGTCACTCACGGTAACTGTAACTGGAAGTCTGGGCTTTATCTCCCCTGTCATCGTTCAAAGTCAGGTAGTTCAGGAACTGGTTGGGGCAGAGGAGCTGAAGGGAACTGCCGACAGTGACATGTGGAAGTGTTAGTGTGTCGTGGCACTTGACCCCCATATATCTTTTAGCGTCTAGGACTATGAAACAGGGTCAAAAACTGACAAACTGTTTTGTGTGGTTCAAAGTCATTTTGGTTCTTCTTGACATCTTGTTTTGTGGATTATTTCAGATGACAGTTGAGCTATCCACCAATCACTAGGACCTTTCGGGGTTTTTTTCTGTTTGGGTCAGGAAAAAAAACAAAAAAGACTCCAAAGATCCTAACCATAACTGATGTCACTCCTACTTAATCAAGCCTCTTGTTTATGAGTATGACACAAGTGATGACCTCAATACAAAGATAGAACAGTCCCCTCACAAGACTTTGCTGTACGTCAAGAAAACAGAACAGCGAGTCTGTGTCCAAATGATGATGAGATTGAGGAATGCTAAATCAATCATATGACATAATAGACCCCTGGTCAGGCCTGCTTGCCACAAATGAGGGAGGAGAGGAAAAGACTGTAAAAAAAGAGAGACAGACAGAGACACAGAGAGAGGGACAGACAGAGACGCAGAGAGACAGAGAGACAGACAGACATACAGAGAGACAGACAGACCAAACGAGAGAGACCACTCATTAGCGTAAAGCGTCACTGTTTCCCCTGCAGGATGACATCCAGAGCAATAAAACGTCTCGCCAGATTAAAAAGCGTTACCGCCGACCAATGCCATGCTATTTTGTAGAGGCTTTCCAAAAGCTTGAGTGGCCACCCTTAGTGTCTTTTTTTCAAAAAGTCTAAGTCCTCAAGAGGAGCCGAAAGGGGGGACCCATTTGGAAGACGGACCCAGCATTTTTCATACAGCCTCACTCAAACCACTAGAAAACAAATCCAGTGTTTTTCATTTGTCGTATATAACAAGTATGCAGGATATGACGTATGCACTAGGGTCGTGGTGTTGATCAGAATCACCAGGTGTTGCAAGATAATGAGTAGGCGGGATGGATGGTGTGTAGATATCCTTACCTCTCTGGAGATGTGTTCCTCGCCTGGCCAAACCGTTAACACTGCCTCACTCACCACCTAAAATAGGACACACACACACACACACACATTACTTTCAGCATCCAAGTCTTCTGAGACACACTGTCTTACTGCTGCAACAATCTCGTAAAAGCCAATGCCATATTATACGTCTGAGGCTGAAGCACTTTTAAAACAAACGCACAGCTTTTTTGGTTTAAACATCACTCTCTCTTTTCTAGGTTTCAAATAACCTGTATTTAAAGCCTACTATTTATGACAAGAAGGCCCCAAGTAAACATATTGTTTAGCTATAATAACAAGGAATTAAAAAAGGTAGGCCTTTCCTGAAGTATGGTGCAGCCGATCTTCATAAGTACTGGGAATGTATAATGAATGTATTCGTTACACATGAAAGTCTTACATAAATCCAACATAATTCCTTTGCACATGAAAGCGATATATAATAAACATAAAGGCGTACAAGGGTAGCTTATACATCCAACATAGAAAATGTTCTGTTCAATGTTCTTCCACAATACACCACCGGGGGAACCCAAGGTCAAGGGTATGAGAGCCTCTGAGCCATTTGGTGTGTGTGGGTGTGTATGTGCATACATGTGCGTGCGTGCGTGTGCGTATACGTGCATGTATATGTGCATATGTGTAAGGGTGTGTGTCTCCAGTTCTCCATCATAGCTGGCTCTCAGCAGTTTCCACTATGGGAGGGAGAGGGGTGTGTGTTTGGGGGGGACCTAAGGGACCTGACCTGCCCATGATAGCCATCTCTGTCATCAGTGGAAAACACCAACTGAGTCAACACTGGGGTCCAAGGCATCAGAACAGAGGTATTCATATCATACGAAGGCTATTACTGCTAAGGGAGCTGCTCTAACGCCCGCCTGTGTTTTGATAATTAGTCATGGTATTGGTGATTAGGCTGCATAAGCACTGACAGATAAGGGAAAAGCACCAAAACACACACATACGGTATGACTATAAATGTTGAAATTCGACTTGTACAATGTACAGATGACTTAGCAAAGCAGCGGACCCAAACTCTTTGAACACGCCAACGGACTTGTTGACAGGACAAAGTGGACCTAGATTTCGAAAAAAAGGAAAAAGGCTTAGCATTTGGCTAGGGAGAAAGTGATGGAGAATGGGTGCACACATGCACACAGGCTGTTCACACGCACACACACGGGCACGCACGCATGCACGCACGCGTCCTTATATAAGAGCACCAATATGTGCTGCCTCGGAAGGCTAAAATATTGAGGCGGGTGTGCTAGACGATGCTACATGGTCCTCTCCGCAAAAACTGACATAACAACCCCCCCCCCCCCTCCCCCCTCCGCCCTCCAACCGCCCCAAACAATTCAGAGGGGCCACCAGAACAATTAGCGCAGCGCCAAGTCCCTCAAATGAAAATTCCTTGTCCTTGTGATTTCCCTTTTCAGGGGCACAGAACATTTCCAGGTCATCAACTTTTGGCTTCGGTGAGAGACGAGCACTCAGACACACATCTTAATTAAAAAAACCCAGACGCCAAACCCATCGTTTGCGAGGCGGACCAGTCATTAGTGTGATTCCGTCAGCCGGGCTCAGGGACGTGGCTCAAACGCACCGCCGCGTCGATCGCTTGCCGGAATCTCGCAGGGTTGTAGAAAAACACACTAAACAGCATTGGCCGATGATGGTGAACATTGTGTGTGTGTGTGTGTGTGTTCTGTGTGTGCAAGTTCTGTGTGTGCGTGTGTGTGTGTCTGCATGTGTGTGTTCTGTGTGTGCGTGTGTGTGTGTGTGTGTGTGTGTGTGTGTTTGTGCGTGTGTGTAGCCACGTCCACCATTATCATGCCACCCTCTCTTTGTCCCCATCTGAAGTATCTTTTTTTGTTATGTAATGGTGTGTTCATCCAGTGTATGGACCTGATCCACACATCAGATGACAGAGAGAGAGAGAGAGGGGGGGGGGGGCATGTTGAGGTGAAATGCATCTTAAATGCAGAGGCAGAGGTCAGAGGTCAGAAGAATGTTTCTTTTAGTACAATGTCAAATCTCTGTTCAAAGCAATCCAAAAACAAACTGACTGCTACTGGAAATCCATCACATGGAGACTACGTATTTCTAAACCTGTGTGTTTGATGCCAATCCTCGTTCCGTTCAATGCATAACAATGAGCCTGTCCTCCGATTTCCACCTCCACCAGCCTCCCCTGATGTACGTACAGTGTGCTGTTGTTACACACAATACACAAGTCACAGTCTGTAAACACAACCCCAACGCACATCCAATATGCCACGTCTGCTCAGAGAGCCTCTTGTGCTCAGAGACAGATGGCAGCTATCTTCATCTGAGAGAATTAATCTACAGATTGCCAGCTGGTAAAAATCAAGCCATTTATCAAAGTCAACCACCAAATGCCAACTATATCAATATCCCAGAAAAGATAACCATTAAGTATAGATGAGAAAGAGCTCTCTGTTTAACGTAAAAATAATACTAAAATATTAAAAATGGAGCTGGAATGGCCTGGAAATTTAATTTTGCACTAAATAATAAACACAGGAAGGAGAGGGCAGTGGGCAGGTACAGTAGCTTGGCTACGACTAGCGACTAGCCGCCAATAAACAGTTGTTTTCCTGATAGCAGCAGTTTTCAGACGGGGGATTCTGTCTGTGCTGCAGTCCACTCTAAAAGCCCTCTAATCTGGTTACTGTTGACTCTGCTGGAACGTGTGTGTGTGTGAAGGTGTGTGTGTGTGATTGTGAGAGACAGAAACTCTGGCCTTTATACCGCCTAAGACTACTTTATTGATGTCATGTTTTGTGAGATCTAATGTACTGTACAACGTTCAACACACAGCACACATTCTCCCCCTTTTGTCTCCCTCTCTTTCTCTCATCACTTCATCACACCAATGCAAAGGGTTAGTGATTGGTTCTTTTAGCAGCCTTAGGTCTACGAATGTTCCCCAGGGAGAGAGTGTGTGTATGTGTGTGTGTGTGTGTGTGTGTGTATGTGTGTGTGTGTGTGTGTGTGTGTGTGTGTGTGCGTGTGTGTGTGTGTGTAAGGCCGTAACTACCATAGAGGACACAAAGGTTATGATCTCTGTATTTTTGGAGTTATGAATGAATTAGTGAATAGTCGGATTGCAAGTGAGTTTGTGATAAATAATTGCCAATTACACACTTTGATTTATCGTGTTAATGGCCCTGTGTGTATGTTTCTTCTTTCTTTTTTTTTCTTTTCCTTTTGATGGGGCTAGTTCTTTTTGACCGTGTTCTCTAGAAGAGGCCTCTCCATGTTTACAGTAAACAGAGCGCCCCTCTGCGCTTCATGAGGAGGATGAAACCCGGATCAGAACAGAGGGATGAGCTCCGGGGCCGTGCTTTGAGACAGACGGGTTGGGGCAGAACACTCGTGAGGCTCCAAAACATATAGAGTGACGCAACCCTC
>NC_137675.1:17343074-17454751 GCF_963989245.1 Nansenia antarctica
GATGACCTATTTAGAGGCGACTGACAGCTCCGTAGACACAAGCTGACGTGCTGCTGTGGCTGTTAGGGTGAATCCTGTCACCAGTGATTTGTCACTGAGTGTGTGATGAGACTGGAGGATGTTGCCTGATAGCCTGCCCCATAAACAGGAACTACTACACTGGGTGTGTCGGTCCTTCAGCCAATGATGGGGTAAATAATATAGATGTTTGGTAAGAGAGGCGATAAAGCATGTTTCCTGTGTGTGTGTGTGTGTGTGTGTGTGTGTGTGTGTGTGTGTGTGTGTGTGGTGTGTGTGTGGTTGCATTGACAGTCCAAGCATCTTTGTTTGTTACACAAACAAAGTTGCTTGGGCTGTCAATGCAGCCACAAACATGACCACAATGAAGCCATCTACAGACACCAAGAAAGCCAATGGAACAAATATGGTGATTTGTATGGTGAAGCTGAGGTGGTGATATGCAATGTAATGTAATTGATTGATTGATTGATTGATTATACTTTATTGTCCCCGAGGGGAAATTTGTCTTGGGCAAATGTAATGACACGCACACACGCACGCACGCACGCACATGACTTGTGGTCGCTTAGGACCCAGCGTATGGGGATTGGAAGCGTGTGAAAGCATAGGGAGTGTCTCCCTTTACTGGCATGTCAGAGTTGGCAGATATACACTCGCTCACCCACACAAACAACCACACACACACACATACACACACACATACACACACACACACACACACACACACAGCCACACCCACACCCACAGATTGACACCTTAAAATAAGATATTGCCTCAGGACTCAATATACTGAAACATGATGCAATGTGGCTCCGTCTGCAATGGAGTCGAGTCAAGCAAAGCTAACCCTGATCAAGAGAAGTCCTAAATCTCTGATTTGTGCCTCAGTTTCCATCAGCAGAAATCTTCTCTAACCACAAACCACACTCCCCTTCCACCCACCCCTAACCCTAACCCCTAGCCAGACACCGCAACCACCAAAAGACCTAACCCCCAACCACAAGACAACATTCAGTACACATCTTTCACTATGAACTGACTAAAGTACTAAAGTATTTAGTACACACTGTATGACTTTTTCAGACTTTCCAACCACATTATCCCTCAAATGTAGGCTTTAATAGATCAAGGATGCCTTGACAGTGACTGATTCTAGATCAGTGTTCTTTCGATCCTGGTCCAGGCGAGCCACAGCCCAGGGTACATGCAGCAGACTTTTGTTGCTGCCCAGGACTAACAAATCCAAAAATGAAGGGCTCAATGATCTAATAACACTGCTCTAGACACATTCACATTGACGGCTTTGTCAGTTGTGCACAATGACAACCACACAACACACACACACACACACACACACACACACACACACACACACACACACACACACCAGGAAGACTAGTGGTCACTTAGGACGCAGCTTATGGGTATCGTATTAAGGAATAATGAATAAAGTGCTATAACAAAATAATTACTAGCTAGTAGCTACTACATGGTGACAGAACAACACTTACACACTTAACAGACCTACATGACAAGTCTGACCATTCAGATTTACCGCCCACTTTCCCAGAGACATTAATGAACTAACTGCAGGGGGGAGGTATCTCCCATCACAGGCAGACAGACAGAGACAGCGGTAGGCTAATGCGTGATGGGACATTGTGTGAATCAAGGCATCATGATTGAGTTGGACCAATTTAGCTGTGAGGCTCTGGGGCGAAGGGAGAGTTATGTGACCCAGTGAGCAGTGACATTTTTATGCCACAGCTATAAAACATGAGAGAGGAAGGCGACTCAATAAAGAGGCTATCTGAATGCGTCTCCACAGGTTGGGAGGATGGAGGGGGTCGATTTAACACAGGGAAGGAGAGGGAGAGAAGGATAGAGGGGGGAGAGGGGGGAGAGGGGGACAGCATACCGTAGAGTTCAGTAGGCAGTACCATAGAGCTGTGGCTAACCTGTGTGGAGGCCCGCACACACACACACACACACACACACACACACACACACACACGCACACGCACACGCACACACACACATGCAATAGTGCAAACCCCCCCACCCATAGTGAAGGGATCAACACCTTCAGTATGGGAGTCTTCTGGGACACAATGAGCAGATAAAAACATCTGATAGGCCTCTGTCTACAACAGTCTATTCCGGTGCTGTAGTTGTGTGGGTTGGACCAGAATTGACATTACTTCAGAGTACAAAACTAATAAAAAACAGTTAGCCCCTCCCCCCAATACACACACAATTTGACACAACATTTTGCAGACAATGTGAAATGACAATGATTTTACAAATGAGCTTTGTGACCTGGAACATATCAAGTTAAGCATACACGCGCGTGTGCGCGCGCGCACACACACACACACACACACACACACACACACACACACACACACTCCCTGGAGGCACAGACTGTCAAACACCCCCTTCCCCTTCCCACACATTTCTATTCCCCTTATGGATATGGTTAGTATAGGGGGTAAGGTAAGCCGATCATAACTCTGTGCCTAAAGGGAACCCGAGATCTAATGCCCCCCCCCCCCCCCCCCCCCCACCAAAAAGACAAAATAAAAGAGCACCACATCCTCAGCTCAAGACATAATACTGAATATCAGGGATGCTCCGATTTATCGGCCACCGATTTAAATCGGCCGATTTCACTCCAAATGACTCGATCGGTGATCGGCAAAAATGGCCGATCGCAAAAACCGATCTTTTTTTTTTTTTTTTTCTGGGTAAGACAGATAACTGAACAGAAAACATAGGAGGACGTAACAGTATGTAAACCATGAAGGCCACGTTTATGATGTCTTTTATACAGCCATATCACTGACTTGGGCTTCAGGCCCTAACTGGGTGATAGGCCAGACTTTTACTATGCCATAAAAATGGGTCTGCGTTTGCTTGGTGCCTAATGGATCAAAACTTTTGTCTAAAAAGCAAAAAATATGTAGGCTATCCAGTCAGTAGGCCTACAGTTATGTATTTTTTTAAAAATCGGTATCGGTATCGGTATCGGTTGATCTTGAGGAAAAAAATCGGTGATCGGTATCGGCCCCAAAAATCCAGATCGGAGCATCCCTAAATATCAGAGTAACTGTCATTCAAAATAATTTAGGTTATAAACCACTCGGTTTTTTGATCAATTTTCTGCCTTCAAATCGGTGAAAGCAGACAACAGAGTGAGAAGACATCTCCATGTGGTCATGTGATCATGTGAACATGCGCTGTAATTCTAACAGACACCAGCGGACTAGACAAGCTCATGTCCACTGAATGAGTGGCAAAGCCAACTTTAATAAGAGCATTCTGGGCGAAAGATCAAAGGATCCGGTCGGTTCTAAAAGCTCATTATGCCCAGAGCTTGGCACCTCTCCCTCTCCCATGGTCAACGGCTGACCCCGTAACCATGGCGAAGGCACTCCAATATCTATGCAAACGGCCTTTCACTGCTCAGGAATCCCACTTTTAGTCTGGAGATCTGAGGAACGCTGGTAGACACAAACACACACACACACAGACACACACACACACCACCCACAATACGCACACACACACACACACCACCCACAATACGCACACACACACACACACACACACACACACACACACACACACACACACACACATGACAGAGAAAAACTCTGTGGTCCAAGAGTTGCACCCATTCAGTGAATAACCACCCACATATGCATAATGAGGTTATTATAGCCTCAGCCCACAGGGACGACTGGCTTTGGCAAACCAACACTGGCCTCCAAACACATCCTACACACACATACACAACACAATTCATCTGTCTTTGGCAAACAGTGACCATTTATCTTGACCAACAGCCATGTGACTTGATAAGGGATAGCTCAGTCATGTTTTTGTGTGGCATGGTTTAGCATACTTCCTTGACGCCGAAACGTGTCCACACTGACTATGCTGATTACGTTTGTATTTGAGAGCACTGGCCGTATTATTCTTCCTATAAACTGAACTTAATGAGTTTGTATCCATGTATACAAATAAAAAGTAAAAATAAAGACATTTCTTCCTCTAATGCCTTGTTTTCATTGGGTGTTACAACCCAAGTTGCAGCGTCGGTTCTGAGCATGTCCAGGAGAGCAGCTCCACACAGGCCTGACCGTCCCAAAAGTAGGCTGATATAAAAGAGGGTTAATGAATAACAGATGGGGCCAGTGACCAGAGAGGAAGGAAAATTCAAATAATAAAAACAAAGCATGCTGACACACACACACACACACACACACACACACACACACACACACACACACTAACAATGGGAAAAAGGAACTTTCCAGCCCAACTCAATCAATTTATAGTGCGGAGAGACACAAGCCACATGTTTTTGATAAGCTTCAACTGAGAAGAGTGAGGTAATGATGAAGTCATGTTTGTCCTCTGGACAGGTTCAAATAAAAAGTCTCTCTCTCTGTCTCTCTGTCTGTCTCTCTCTCTCGCCATGTTTCAACATGACCACTGCTTCTACATTAAGTTGCCTATTGACAAGTTACCACAAAACAAACTCTTTTTTTCTGTTACACAGTTGTACCACAAGTTTGACTTCAGGCAACACAACGCTAGCATGCGTACTAGACTTCCTATAGAAATCCTTCATTAGCAGGGTGTAGTGTGTTCTCAACTGATTGTAGCCAATTGACCAGTCACTTATGGCTTGTTATTGTTGGAGCCGCCCGCCATCAAGAGTCCTTCAGAGCCCAGTCCTCAGAGCAGCATTCCCAGGGTAAAATGGACCATGGTGGACACCATACTTCCTGACTCTTAGATAGACATTAGTATTGGCAGGCTCCCTCTCGCCTTGAGGCAATTGTAAAGCCATTCATTTAGAAAAGGAAAATAAACAGAGGGAGGAACGGGCCCTCGCTCTCAGGAGGGAGAGAGAGAGCGGGAGAGAGAGAGAGAGAGAGAGAGAGAGAGAGAGAGAGAGATTGCTGCAATGTGTCGAGGACTTCAAGACACGTCTTGATGGTTTTATTTTGCTCTGTGTTACACACAACCCGCCCCCCAAGACATGCGATGTTACATGTCTAATGTTCTCATGTACATAATGTCAACGACTCCAATGCAATGTTAATTCAAATCGTATTCCTACAGTCTGTTCGGCTACCATTCCGAGAGCTAGAATGCTGCGTCAAAAGAGAGGTTTTGTGAGGTAATGTACATGCAGGGCCAGCAGGGAGGTAAGAGATGCTCTTCTTCTAACATCTCCCTCCTCCTCCTCCTCCTCCTCCTCCTCCCTGCAGCTTTAGAGCCTCTTTAGAAGAGAGATAAAAGCCGATAAAAGAGGTCCAGTCGGCCTCAGCCCACCACAGCTGCAATATTCATGACAACCTTAAGAAACACTTGGGAGAAGGAGGAGGAGAAGAAACAGGGGGAAGAAATGGGAGTTGACACCAGGCAGGAGGAGAGGTGTGGAGTCTGGAGAAGAAAAAATAAATACAGAGCATGTTTGCGTTTTCTAACGACTCAAGTTATTGGCTACAGGCTAAAAGAGAGGGGGGGGGGGAAACCACACACACACACCCATATGCACTCATTATGCTCCCTCAAGGCATTGAGCTCCAGTTTGAAGTATCCCCCCCCCCCTCCCTCCCTCTTCCACCCATCTGAGGTATATTAGAGAGAGCACTGCCCCTGGATGTGGGTCCATCTGATGAACAATCCAGCCTTAAAGCGGTGGGGACCGTAATGTATAATCAAGCATCTCAGAGTACGGAGGCCCCCCATCAGAAACCATTATGATATTTGTCTCAGCTGGCCCTTTTAACTCTGGCAGCTCTGGACCGGTGTGGAAAGTGATATCCTTGGAGAGTCATTACACGTTCAGCAATATCAGAGCGCTGAGAGAGGTGCTCTTGGTGAGTAATAGTTGAGTTGGGACTGGGTGAGAGAGAGAGAGAGAGAGAGAGAGAGAGAGAGAGAGAGAGAGAGAGAGAGAGAGAGAGAGAGAGAGAGAGAGAGAGAGTGTGTGTGTGTTAGTCTATAGTTTGGGTTGAGATGGCGGGAAGAGAGAGAGAGACACACACAAACACACACACACACACACATACACACACACACAACCACAAGCCCTCTGAGGGGCTGTAACTAATCTGCTTTAGACACCATGGGTTAAAACCAACACTGTAACTAGAGCTGTGATTAAATGTATTTGGTATCCATCTGGTCAGAGCAATGAAATGTTTGTGGCTTATTTTCAATGTGGGAGACAACTGATTGTTGCTGTGTTTAGTTTAGTAATTCATGTATTACTGTGTTATTAGATATAATTACATGCAATTAGACCAAGACATCAACATGCCATGTTACATGGCGTGTAGCTGTGTTAAATGATACACTGATGACCCCAGTTTGAGAAAGGCAAAGCAGCTGGACTGTGTCAACCATGATCAGAGAGCTCATCAGTCAGCAGAGGACCCTGTTCAGGACACAAACCCATAAAGAGGGGAAACTGTCTGGATAATCAGTTACAGACGCCTCTGTCATAGTAGGTCTATATAAGAATGCGAGCAATGACATCATTTAGCCTATTTCACTGAAACCAGGGGACTTCTGCAACATCTGCAGTAACATAATAATAATGTTAATTGTAAACGCCTTAGTTTACTGAAGTCTACAATACCCACGTGACTGATTGATGTAGGCTCCTTTAAGCACCCAAAATGGGTAATAAAAAAACGATTAATGGCTATTAAGTGATCACAGAAAATGATGATGTTGGTGGATTGGCTCCTGCGTCATCACTCCTCGCATCACATTCTTCGGATGGCCACGAGCGTGGCTTGCATCGCCTGTGAATCTTCTTCCCGGACAACTTTCACATTTTTCGTGCAACAAACCAACAAACTAAAGTGTCGCATCTATTGTCAGAAATATCATTCATAATAATTGCCCACCCAGTAATAGACTACACAGGTTGCTATAATAATCACAGTCCGTCGCCGCCGCCAGCACACCACGCCGCATCAAAAGGCAAGTGGCTTCTCTGATTAACGGTTTATACATATCTATACATTGATGGGACAATTGCTGCTCATCAGGCAAATGTAACACAATGCGTTACATTTAAAGGCATGCCACACAGGGTATAAAATAATAACGTGTGCAGGCATGAACCGCGCGATCAAGAATCGTTTATCAAATTCATCCACGAGTTGACAAACATTCTTACTTGCTACATAACATAATCTAATGCGTGCGTCTAATAATGCATAATAAACAAAGCAAAGGCAATCTATCTGACAACGTTTCAAAGCGCATTGATTACCTGATTAACTCAGCAAGCTGGAAGACAGTAGACACACTTTCATTCAGTCCGCACCACTTCGAGGGTTCTGAACTCTTGATTCGCGATTTGAATTCAATGGATCAGTTGTAGCAAAAGGAGTGCGCCTCTTTTGCAAGCCTGCACTGACGACAACTACAGATGATGGACGCAGGCCTCTCCCATGCAATGACATAAGGGCTAGTTAGATGGTGCAGAGATCTGAGATCTGTGCTGGCTTGACAATGCGGAACCTCAGAGTCACTATTTGGCAGGAAGTCTGTTCTGCTTTCCCTTTGCTTGATACGAATGAGAGATACAAAATGTGCAAACGCAATTCTGGGGAGATCAGGGAGTAGGACAGGCTACTGTTAAAATAAGTAGCCTAGGTTACGCATGGCAATACATAGGCATTCGGTACCTGTGTCCCAATCTAAAGCAGGTAATTAATTTATGTGTGCCTAATTAACACCATTAATCCCCAAATGTCCCATTATTAATTTATAGTATATTACATGGGTATAAGCATACCTGGCATTTATTTTGCGATACCGATAGGCACATTGTTCGAGTGAACACATTAGGTATGCATATAAATAGCCTAATAGTAATAATGTAAAAGTGTCATACATGTATGTCATATGCCATACATAGCCTACACCAATCTGCAGGACGTCTATGGTTCGTATTGATATCCTTGTTAGGCCGATCCTATATGAATTCAACAAGCATTAGAAACCTTTCACATTTAGGCTATTAGGCAGCCTATTCCATGCTATTTCAATACAGTTCTGCAAACCAAAGCTTTTACATATTGAATGCAATGTCAAAGGTCTAGCTTGCTACTCACCACAGTTTCACTTTTATTACCCCACAGATGATACCATTACTGCCTGCCGACGGTGCCACTCCTATCCTCATTTAACGGGCTCCGCGCGAGTCTCGTGGGACAGCTCGCGCTCTGCTTTATGCTAAAGGACAATAATAGTTGCATTCCAAAACAGAATATCAGGTAGGCCTTGTGATGCCGCATCCCTCCACTACAATACCAATTCGTTTGAATGATCTCAGTAGATGTAAATACAGTAGCCTGTAATACATGTCAACATCACCCATCGCGTCCTTATGTCTAGACATTTTTGCTGCATTGCATTTGAATTGAGAATATGGACCGATTGCGCCAAATCACTACAAAACACACACTTTACATAATAACACTTATAGCAAAACATGACTTTTGGAATTAATAGGTCGGTGTCTATGTTGCCAGTTTATGCGCATGAGGTATGTCATATAATTGTAGGCTATGAGGTCCATCCATCTCAAACAGGAGAGAGATTCCAAAATCCTGAGTTTAGTCAGACCTAACTGCAGTTGATCGCCTGTCCATAACCCAGATTCTAGCCTACGGTTTTATTTGGTACTCTTTAAGTTTCCCCTTCCATGTCACACTATCGCCATCTTGTGGTCACAAAGACACTGCTCTTAAATATAACTGACTCAGAATGCAGTAACCAGTAGCCTGTTGAATACAAATCACATTGACTGTATGACCATAGCCAAGGTAAATGGTAAATTGACTGCACGTATATAGCGCTTTATTTCAAATTCCGTACACACAGACATTCACACACTGATGGCGGCAAGCTACCATACAAGGCGCCGGCCCGCTCAGCAATTTGGGGTTTGTCCAGTCCATTTTTGGAGATCTGTGTGGAATGATTTAGCAGATTTGGCTTTTTTTGTCTGCTTTTTTGTGTTGTTCCAATGCAAACAAAATAAATAAACATGTGAATACTAAAGCATTTGTAATTGCAACAATGTTCTGGGAGAAGTGGTGCATTATCTGACAGAAGTGCAGGGGTGTCACTGGGCTTCTGGAAGTTCACAGTATTGGTATAACATAACTCCAACATTCACAAGATCAAGGGATTCCATTCTACCATTAGGCTGGAGGCAACCACCCCATCTACAAAATGTGCATGTGACATAAAAAAAGAATAATAATAATAACGTTTTGACTCAAATAAAATGAATGAAATGTTTGGCCAAAAGGAACTAGTCTATAGCCAGTCAAGGTCCATTATCTTCCTGAACAGAGTACAGACATGTGCATATTGTGTCTCGCTTCTTCTTCACTACCTTTCCGCTGCTGTGGCAGTCGTCGAGGCAGTGAATGGATTGACCCGAGCAAAACATCTGTAAAAACAAAGAGCACACCCAGACAACATTTTAGAAACATAATTAGGTCCTCTGATGTCTTCAAATCTTATTCTTAACAGAACACATTTATCTTTTCCAATAGTTGTCTGAAGTGTAAGTCAACTGTTGCTTTCAATGAGCTGTGAGAGCTATCCTCTGTCGCTCCCTGCTGGCTCTTCTCAGGAATTAAACTCCTCCATTTCCTGACACTGTCTACAGAGTATCTACGGTTTCGTCTGTTGGAAAGTCAAATGTACTGTAGTGCTATCTTTCATTGTGTCAGTGTGAAGCTTTTTGGGCACTGTTTTACCATGCTCTTGGCTATCGTGCGGCAATCTGTTCTTGTGGGATTAGGCTCAGTATTGCCCCAAGGGACGGTTAAGTACCTGGCCTGATGCTCAGGGCTACTGTAGTGGTTGTACTGGCTGTTGAATGTGGATGCTGGATGTGGAGGATGACTGTGAAGGGAAAGGGCTTGATGGCTCCAATGGTGTCTGTGGCACCAACTGTGACACTCATTGCTTGTCCTGTTTTAATGAAAGTAAAATCTTTAATGACTAATCTGACATTTAGAAATATTAAGTAATACAGTACAATTCAATGCAAACATATTGTTCAAACATTTCCTCTCAACTGCACTTGTAAATATTTTAGCGAAATACAATTCAAAATACAAATCTCCATGCATTTAGCAGCTTTTGGCATTTATTGGTCTGATGTGCCCCTACAGGTCCTCTTCTTGAAGAAATTGAAGGTCTGGCTTTCTCTCTACTCCTACACTTTTTAGCTTATCCAGGATCAATCAATCAATAGCAATAGTATAGCACTTTTTACATAGACTGAAATGTCACAAAGTTCTTCACAGCAAAAATAATATTAAGCAATATAAACAATAAATACAATACAAAAAATATGATCTGACACCAAATCACAGACCCCCAGGAGTAAGCCACGGAAAAAAACTCCCAGAGAGGTGAACAATATAGGGCACAGTGGCAAGGAAAAACTCCCTCAGTGGAAGAAACCTTGAGAGGAACCAGACTCCAGGGGGAACCATCCTCCTCTGGTTGATCAGGGACAGGGAACTAATGTGGAATGTGGTGTGAAGTGGCTAATCCCCGTCTCCTACTTCCTTTAGCCACTGAGGTTATGATGAATGTTTTTTCCGACACACTCCTTAGAAAGCACTCTCGGACTCTCGGACTAAACAAACTCGGGTTAACTTTTCCTAGTGCAATACATCATGTACCTTGTGCGATAAATCCTGTGCGATACGCTGTGCGGTTGGAAACATTATGAGCTCCACCATAACCTAACAAACACACACTTAGATCACCTATATAAAGACCTCCCACCAGGTGCAATCACACACACAGCAATTAGATCAGGCAGGTGACCAACCGCTATGTCCTTAAAGGTACATACATGACAAAATCAAAAAGGTCAATAAAACATTTCATAAACATATTTCCTAATATTCAACACAAAGTAAACACAAAATATCTCATTAATAGATTTTCTTAACCAAACTCAAAAAGCCTTAATATGGCTCCAACATGGTGTGTTTCAAGAGTTCAGGGGTTCATAGTGAAGGTCATCTTTCTGATTGGACCCTGTTGGGGTGGCAGGGACCAGGATATAGGGTGGAGTAGACTCGCTTATCCCAAAACTCAAAGGATGTCTGGCCGTCCCTCTTCAAGTATCATTCCCATTGATTGATTGATTGAAAACTTTATTAGAAGATTTGCAGAAGTAGGTACATGAAAGTACATATTACATACAAGGTCAACTAACAGGATAAAAACCCAAGAAAGCCACTGGCTTATTTCAATTGGGGTCCTTGATTGACCCAACAAAGGAAACAAAGGTGTGAGATACATTACAATCGCAAAGGAATTAAAGAATGGTGAGGGTTTCGATTTCTTCACCATGTCTGCTCGTTCAACTGTAAATAGGTATACATATTTAAATCAAGTTTGGCCAAAGCCTGGCCAAAGCCTGTCTACATTGCAAACTGAAAAACTGATACATTAAACAGTAGGAGACCACAGACAACAGCTTCAGCCAGACCCGGATAACATAACATTTGGTTAGATGCTAAACTGCATTCCGTTGTCTGGTATTTGTAGTCTGCACAGTGACAATAAAGTTGAACTAATCTAATCTAATCTAATGAACGCGTCTGCTCAGTCAAATCTGGTAGCACTGGTAATACTGCCTCTCTTATCTTCTCTCCTAACGCTGACATGGCTCTATAACAAAAGGAAAGAATGGTGACATTAATGAATGAATGAATGAATGAATGAATGAATGAATGAATGAATGAATGAATGAATGAATGAATGAATGAATGAATGAATGGTCTTTATTGTCATTGCTATAGTACAGGTACCAAACAACGAAATTTAGGAGGGGTGGCTCTGTCAGGGCAAAACCTTCCGCTGGGCAAAAGCTACCGGGGGTGCGGCCTAACGCGTCACGACCAGCTGGCACGCGCACGCGTCACGACCAGCTGGCGACTGTGACTCGTCAGTCTAGTGTTTTTGAAACCTCCGTTTTGACAGCCCATTAGCGAAAAGCTGTAATTTGCCTCTACAAGTGTTAATATGTCATTTTATGAAGTTTTAATATGTTTTCAGGCGAGAAAGTAACCATATATATTCACAAAATGTATCCGGTTTATCAAAATAACCCGTTTATATAAAGAAAGAAACGGAGGTCTGATCAGCAGATCATTTCTCATAAAGTTGCAAACGCAATTTGAGCCCTGGACTAAGCATCCTAATATGTCATTTTATGAAGTTTTAATATGTTTTCAGGCGAGAAAGTAACCATATATATTCACAAAATGTATCCGGTTTATCAAAATAACCCGTTTATATATGATCTGACGGTTTTTTCCCCACTTCTGAGAGCAGACGACACATTTGGGTTGTGTCAGCAGATTAACGTAAATGCAAGTGTGCATAGCGCACACACACACACACACACACACACACACACACACACACACACACACACACACAGAGGAAATCTCTGTTTAAACTGACGGCTGATTTCCGAGAGGACGCCCACGGACAGAAGGTGAACTTGGTAGTCGGAGGTAAGAGAGGCTTTGCTATCCTAGCGGGGAGCTAGCTCGCGGTGTTCGGGTGACAGCCAGGGCGCGTTCGTAAATACGCTCTGGAAATCTGATCAGCACTCACGGAATGCCTCTTGTCCAATCAAATGACTTGGTCCCTTTATGACGTTGAACCCAGTGTGCGCTCCGGGGCTCTCAGAGCGAATTTACGAACGCAGCCTCAAGTTCAATACTCGCGACACACACGGACTGGTCCAGTTTCACTAACCACTGTGTAGAGTAGTAGACGCATCATTTCTACTAACACAGTAATATGACTACATGATCACACTAGTCTAGTCGTGTTTAAGCCCACGTTTCACTTTCTACTCCTAGACACACACTGTCCTAGTCACACACACTCCTAGACACACACTGTCCTAGACACACACACACTCCTAGACACACACTGTCCTAGTCACACACACTCCTAGACACACACTGTCCTAGACACACACACTCCTAGACACACACTGTCCTAGACACACACACTCCTAGTCACACACACTCCTAGACACACACACTCCTAGACACACACACTCCTAGACACACACTGTCCTAGACACACACACTCCTAGACACACACACTGTCCTAGTCACACACACTGTCCTAGTCACACACACTGTCCTAGACACACACACTCCTAGTCACCCACACTCCTAGACACACACTGTCCTAGTCACACACACTGTCCTAGTCACACACACTGTCCTAGTCACACACACTGTCCTAGACACACACTGTCCTAGTCACACACTGTCCTAGACACACACTGTCCTAGTCACACACACTGTCCTAGACACACACACTCCTAGTCACACACACTCCTAGACACACACACTCCTAGTCACACACTGTCCTAGTCACACACACTCCTAGACACACACTGTCCTAGACACACACTGTCCTAGTCACACACTGTCCTAGACACACACTGTCCTAGTCACACACTGTCCTAGACACACACTGTCCTAGTCACACACACTGTCCTAGTCACACACTGTCCTAGTCACACACACTCCTAGTCACACACACTCCTAGACACACACTGTCCTAGACACACACTGTCCTAGTCACACACACTGTCCTAGTCACACACACTCCTAGACACACACACTCCTAGACACACACTGTCCTAGTCACACACTGTCCTAGTCACACACACTCCTAGACACACACTGTCCTAGACACACACTGTCCTAGTCACACACTGTCCTAGTCACACACACTGTCCTAGTCACACACACTCCTAGACACACACTGTCCTAGACACACACTGTCCTAGTCACACACTGTCCTAGACACACACTGTCCTAGTCACACACTGTCCTAGACACACACTGTCCTAGTCACACACACTGTCCTAGTCACACACTGTCCTAGACACACACTGTCCTAGTCACACACTGTCCTAGACACACACTGTCCTAGTCACACACACTGTCCTAGTCACACACTG
The DNA here is from genome assembly GCF_963989245.1 of Nansenia antarctica. Taxonomy (NCBI): domain Eukaryota; kingdom Metazoa; phylum Chordata; class Actinopteri; order Argentiniformes; family Microstomatidae; genus Nansenia; species Nansenia antarctica. The sequence continues at coordinate 17,357,185 of NC_137675.1, forward strand.
TCCTAGTCACACACACTCCTAGTCACACACACTCCTAGACACACACTGTCCTAGACACACACTGTCCTAGTCACACACACTGTCCTAGTCACACACACTCCTAGACACACACACTCCTAGACACACACTGTCCTAGTCACACACTGTCCTAGTCACACACACTCCTAGACACACACTGTCCTAGACACACACTGTCCTAGTCACACACTGTCCTAGTCACACACACTGTCCTAGTCACACACTGTCCTAGTCACACACTGTCCTAGTCACACACACTGTCCTAGTCACACACTGTCCTAGTCACACACACTCCTAGACACACACACTGTCCTAGTCACACACACTCCTAGACACACACACTCCTAGACACACACACTGTCCTAGTCACACACTGTCCTAGTCACACACACTGTCCTAGTCACACACTGTCCTAGTCACACACACTGTCCTAGTCACACACACTCCTAGACACACACACTGTCCTAGTCACACACACTCCTAGACACACACACTCCTAGACACACACACTGTCCTAGTCACACACACTCCTAGACACACACACTCCTAGACACACACACTGTCCTAGTCACACACTGTCCTAGTCACACACTGTCCTAGTCACACACATTCTTTTACACAGGCTACACACACAGAGTTCGTCCACAGCGCAGGATTAGCATAGATTATAAACAAACACGCAGGATGAAGCCTGTCTGCTCACACTCAACTTGCCCTAGCACTGCCCAGAGTGTGTACAGTCGGTTAGATTGTTAATGTATCTGTATCTTTGTGTTACACGTTATCAAGGTATAGTAGTAGTAGCCTACTTCTTGCAATACTACTTCTAGATGTGAGTAGAGGATATAACCCAGTACAATATGACATGAGTTGGAAAATGCCAATATCTTTAATAGATGTAACAGTAAGTTGGTAACAAAATAAACTGATTTTACACAGTTGTGTGTCTAGGACAGTGTGTGTGACTAGGACAGTGTGTGTCTAGGACAGTGTGTGTGACTAGGACAGTGTGTGTCTAGGAGTGTGTGTGACTAGGACAGTGTGTGTCTAGGAGTGTGTGTGACTAGGACAGTGTGTGTGACTAGGACAGTGTGTGACTAGGACAGTGTGTGTGACTAGGACAGTGTGTGCCTAGGACAGTGTGTGTCTAGGACAGTGTGTGTCTAGGAGTGTGTGTGACTAGGACAGTGTGTGACTAGGACAGTGTGTGTCTAGGAGTGTGTGTGTCTAGGAGTGTGTGTGACTAGGACAGTGTGTGTGACTAGGACAGTGTGTGTCTAGGACAGTGTGTGTCTAGGAGTGTGTGTGACTAGGACAGTGTGTGACTAGGACAGTGTGTGTGACTAGGACAGTGTGTGTCTAGGACAGTGTGTGACTAGGACAGTGTGTGTCTAGGACAGTGTGTGACTAGGACAGTGTGTGTCTAGGACAGTGTGTGTCTAGGAGTGTGTGTGACTAGGACAGTGTGTGACTAGGAGTGTGTGTGTCTAGGAGTGTGTGTGACTAGGAGTGTGTGTGTCTAGGACAGTGTGTGTGACTAGGACAGTGTGTGTCTAGGACAGTGTGTGACTAGGAGTGTGTGTGTGACTAGGACAGTGTGTGACTAGGAGTGTGTGTGTCTAGGAGTGTGTGTGACTAGGAGTGTGTGTGTCTAGGACAGTGTGTGTGACTAGGACAGTGTGTGTCTAGGACAGTGTGTGACTAGGACAGTGTGTGTCTAGGACAGTGTGTGACTAGGACAGTGTGTGTGACTAGGACAGTGTGTGTGACTAGGACAGTGTGTGTGACTAGGACAGTGTGTGTGTCTAGGAGTGTGTGTGTCTAGGACAGTGTGTGTCTAGGAGTGTGTGTGTCTAGGAGTGTGTGTGTCTAGGAGTGTGTGTGACTAGGAGTGTGTGTGTCTAGGACAGTGTGTGTCTAGGAGTGTGTGTGTGTGTCTAGGACAGTGTGTGTCTAGGAGTGTGTGTGACTAGGACAGTGTGTGTCTAGGAGTAGAAAGTGAAACGTGGGCTTAAACACGACTAGACTAGTGTGATCATGTAGTCATATTACTGTGTTAGTAGAAATGATGCGTCTACTACTCTACACAGTGGTTAGTGAAACTGGACCAGTCCGTGTGTGTCGCGAGTATTGAACTTGAGGCTGCGTTCGTAAATTCGCTCTGAGAGCCCCGGAGCGCACACTGGGTTCAACGTCATAAAGGGACCAAGTCATTTGATTGGACAAGAGGCATTCCGTGAGTGCTGATCAGATTTCCAGAGCGTATTTACGAACGCGCCCTGGCTGTCACCCGAACACCGCGAGCTAGCTCCCCGCTAGGATAGCAAAGCCTCTCTTACCTCCGACTACCAAGTTCACCTTCTGTCCGTGGGCGTCCTCTCGGAAATCAGCCGTCAGTTTAAACAGAGATTTCCTCTGTGTGTGTGTGTGTGTGTGTGTGTGTGTGTGTGTGTGTGTGTGTGTGTGTGTGTGTGTGTGTGTGTGTGTGTGTGTGTGTGCGCGCTATGCACACTTGCATTTACGTTAATCTGCTGACACAACCCAAATGTGTCGTCTGCTCTCAGAAGTGGGGAAAAAACCGTCAGATCATATATAAACGGGTTATTTTGATAAACCGGATACATTTTGTGAATATATATGGTTACTTTCTCGCCTGAAAACATATTAAAACTTCATAAAATGACATATTAGGATGCTTAGTCCAGGGCTCAAGTTGCGTTTGCAACTTTATGAGAAATGATCTGCTGATCAGACCTCCGTTTCTTTCTTTATATAAACGGGTTATTTTGATAAACCGGATACATTTTGTGAATATATATGGTTACTTTCTCGCCTGAAAACATATTAAAACTTCATAAAATGACATATTAACACTTGTAGAGCCAAATTAAAGCTTTTCGCTAATGGCGGCCAAAACGGAGGTTTCAAAAACACTCGCCAGCTGGTCGTGACGCGTGCGCGTGCCAGCTGGTCGTGACGCGTTAGGCCGCACCCCCGGTAGCTTTTGCCCAGCGGAAGGTTTTGCCCTGACAGCTCCCCTGGTGCTAGGAAAGAAAAAAAACAAAAAAAAACAAGAAGGGAAGGAGCTGGTTTACATAAATAAAGGCTATGTACACTATCCACTATACTATACTGTACAGATAGACGACTAGGGTTGTCATATTGCACATAGTGTTATTGCACATTCATTTAAAGTGTCGCAGTTTGCAGGCTTGAAATGTACATATTTGTGCCTCAGCACTACACCTGATTTTTTCAATCCAGCAGCTGCCATCAATCCGTCCAGACTGTCCAGGGCCCAGAACCTAGGTCTTTGCTGTGTTCAGGGCCTGGATGGCCCTGGGGTAGAAGCTGTGCTTCAGTCTGTTTGTCCTTGCGGCCATGGTCCTGTACCGCCTTTTCGAGGGCAGCCGGGCAAAGTGTTCGTACCCAGGGTGGGTTGGGTCTCTGGAGATCTTGGAGGCCTTCCTGAGACAGCGTGTGTTGTACAGCTCTTCCAGAGAGGGGAGGGGGGCGCCGGTGATCTTCTGGGCTGTTCTCACGACTCTGTAGCGCATTTCTCTCCGCGGTTGTGCAGCTGGAGAACCAGTTGCAGATGCCGTAGGTGAGGATGCTCTCCACTGCGCCGCGGTAGAAGGCCACCATTATCTCCTGCTTGATGTGTTCCTTCCTGAGGACTCTCAGGAAGTAGAGCCGCTGTTGTGCCTTCTTGATGGTGGCTGCTGTGTTGTTCTTCCAGGACAGGTCATCCTGTATGTGCACCCCCAGGAATCGGAGGGCTGAGACTCTCTCCACGCTCTCTCCGTCGATGAGCAGGGGCTGGACCTCAGACTTTTTCCTCCTGAAGTCCACGATGATTTCCTGGGTCTTTGACTTGTTCAGCAGCAGGTTGTTAACCTTGCACAGCTTGCTCAGCTGCTCTACCTCATCCCTGTACGCCGCCTCGTCCCCCCCCGAGATGCAGCCCACCACGGTGGTGTCGTCTGCAAACTTTACGATGGAGTTGCTGGGGTGGACGGGGGTGAAGTCGTAGGTGTAGAGGTTGTAGAGGATGGGGCTTAGCACGCAGCCCTGGGGGGACCCAGTGCTGAGTCTGAGGGCTGTGGAGGTGTGGGAGCCCACCCGCACCCTCTGGGGGCGGTCGGACAGGAAGTCCTTGATCCATGCACATATAGAGTGTGATAGTCCCAGGTCTAGTAGTTTGGTCACTAGCCTGTCTGGAAGGATGGTGTTGAAGGCAGAGCTGAAGTCCACAAAGAGCAGTCTCGCGTAGCTGTTTCCCCTCTCCAGGTGGGATAGAGTTTTGATTGATTGATTGAAAACTTTATTAGAAGATTTGCAGAAGTAGGTACATGAAAGTACATATTACATACAAGGTCAACTAACAGGATAAAAACCCAAGAAAGCCACTGGCTTATTTCAATTGGGGTCCTTGATACTCAATTCATCGTTACATGTAAGACAGACAAAAAAACTAGTACTATCTACAAGATAATACAGACAAATAACTAGTACTATCTACAAGATAAACATACATCCAACATGGGAAGAACAATACAACAAAACATAAGGTATGTACAGCGGGTAGGACAGGTGGGGACATACACCACAGGTGGGGGCGGGGGACAAAACACAAAGTATGTACAGTGGGTAGTTCGGGCAGGGGGACAGACATATAATATGTACAATGGGTAGTTCGGGCGGGGGGACAAAACAACAAGTATATACAGTGTGTGGTCATGGTGGGGGGGGGGTACAAAAACACCAGTAGATTTAGGCGGGGGGGGGGGGGGGGGGGCGACATAATAACATTGCGTTTGCTCAGAGTGTAGACCAGGTAGGGGGGTGGGACAAAACAACTAGTATGTGCAGAGGGTATTTCAGGTGGGGGGGGGGGGGGGGGGAGACATAACAACAAAACAACAAGAATATATAGAGGGTAGTCCAGGTGGGGGTGTAGTCTTTTAATTTGATTTTTGATTTAGAGGGTCCAGTTACGGATTGCAGCCTCCTGTAAATGTTTTTTGAGAGTGGTTTTGAAGGTGGGCAGTGTTTTGCACTCCTTTAAGATTATAGGAAGGGCGTTCCACATTTTTACTGCATAGTTTGCAAACGAGTTTAACCCCTTGTTTGTGGTGCAACGCGGTTGAACGTGGTTCGTGGAGAGTCGTCGCGATGGCGTCCTCTGTGGACCTGTGGGCTCTGTAGGCGAACTGGTATGGATCCAGGTTGGGCGGGAGGCGTGTGAGTATGTGGGCCCGGACTAGTTTCTCGAAGCACTTCATGATGATTGGTGTGAGTGCCACCGGGCGGTAGTCGTTTAGGCAGCTCACCGTGCTTTTCTTCGGGACTGGGATGATAGTTGAGGTTTTCAGGCAGGGTGGGATGGTGGCCTGGGACAGGGACTGGTTGAAGATGTTGGTGAAAACCCCGGCCAGCTGGTCGGCGCAGTCCCTCAGCACCCGTCCCAGGACGCCATCCGGCCCCGAGGCTTTCCTGGGGTCCACCGCCTTCAGCACGCGTCTCACTTCATGCTCTGTGAGGGTGAGGGTGCTGAGAGCTGGAGAGAGTGGTGTTTGTGTTGTGGTTACCTCCGTTCGCCCCTCGTCGAACCGGGCGTAGAAGGAGTTCAGCTTTTCCGCCAGCAGGGGGTCGTCCTCTGCGGCTGTGAGCCTGTTGGCTCTGAAGTTTGTCATGTGCTGAACCCCCTGCCACATCCGCCTGGAGTCGTTGCTCAGGAAGCATTCCTCAATCTTCTCCCTGTGGTCTGCCTTGGCCTCTCGGATGCCGCGCTTTAGGTTAGCCCTGGTGGTGCTGTACAGCAGTGTGCCCTTCCCTGCGAAGAAGGCGTTGTCCCTCTCATTGATCAGTTTTTGGACCTTCCCAGTCATCCATGGCTTCGTGTTGGGGTAGACCCGGACCCGTTTGTCCACGGTGACTGAGTTGGTGCAGTTCACTATGTGGTTCAGAACCGACGACGTGAACTGTTCCAGGTCCTCATGCTCATATTCCTGCCATGAGGTGTCATTTAGGCAGATCTGCAGTGGAGCGGACCCTTCTGGCCAGGTTCTGACAGTCTTAGTGGTGATGGGAGCACTTTTCCTCATGGTAGTGTAGGCTGGGATCAGGAGGATTGACACATGGTCAGACATGCCTAGATGAGCTAGCGGTCTAGCCTTGTAAGCACGCTTGATGTTGGTGTATACCTTATCCAGTGTTTTTTCTCCTCTTGTTGCACATTTAACATGCTGATAGAACTTGGGTAGTACTGCCTTCAGGTCGGCATTAACTAGCAAAATACCTTGTGCTCTTCTAAGGGGTAATAATCAAGAATGTCTTCATGCTTAATGCAGATAAGGTTCAGTCCTGGGCTTCTCCTGTAGGCTGTGGATACCTAAATCAACGACCTGCACAGCCTGCTGCCTCTCGACAACAAAATAAACAGAAGAACCGCGATCCACCAGGATCAGCTTAATCCCACCAATTTGCCCATCCATTCTCATCTTTATCTTTTCTTTTATCTTATCTTTTCAATATATACCTTCCCTTCCTCTACTTTGTGTCTTTGACATTGATATCGATTAAATATTGATTTAAAACAACTGTGTTGTCAGACTTGAAGTGAAATGCTGTGGGCTGGTGGTGTGTAGAGAGTCAGTGCAAATTGTCTGTTGTTGATGTTCAGCAGTCTTATGGCCTGGAGCTGACTAGATAATGATCCTGAATGGTCAATCAGGGTCAATCAGGGTCCAAAATAAGCCCAGTGAAGTACCTGCACCGCCTCAAGGACACTTCAAAACGTGTAAATGCCCCCCTAAGCATGACCTATCCAAAATAACACACCTGACGTTCCCCTTGGTAAGCTATATTTAACAGTTGTGTCAAGAGTATTTACAATACAGGTCACAGTAGAAGCAGTTTGAGGACATAGTGGTTTCAGAGAGCATGATTAATGTGTCACTACTGTGTTCTATAATAAGCATGTGGTTTCATCATTTTAGTGGCACTAGTAATTAGCCTTGTTCCTCCCGGTGTAATAAACTGATAAGCAGTTATGTAGTGGTGGTAAGTAAACAATACTCTGAGAAAACTACCCACTTGTTCTGCTGTAGGGCAATGGGCAATGTTATTTGCATTAGGGTTCACCTAATCCACATATCCAACACATGGTGATTTCCTGATAATCTTATTCCCCTCAATGCTGTCGATGCTTCCGAGAAGTCCACACCCAAAGACAAGAACGGAAACATAATAATAACTCCACCTCATTCCAGTCATAACTAATCCGATAATAGATGTTTGTGATGATAAACCATATTTCCAGTCCATCTGTGTGTGGCAATAAAGATGATGCAGTCAACCTGCACCTCCCATCCTGAGTTCTATAGAAAAGCACTGTCAGCCAATCAGATCTCCAGCCCTGAGTTCTATAGTGAAGCACCGTGAGCCAATCAGAGGTTCAGACAGCAGGGGCTGAGACTGAGAGACCAGAGTAGTATTTGAACACTGCACATCTCAGACACACACGAACACACACACACACACACACACACACGCACACACACACACACACACACACACACACACACTCACACACACATACACACACACTCTCTGGACCTCTCTGATACATACACACGTTTTCATTTCATATTTAGTTTTCTATGCACTGTTTGTTTTGATTTCACATGCACATTTAGATTTAATTGTATTGTTTGGTACACTGTTTATATGTTCTGTGTGCCTTGAACACATCGTGTACACACCTGCCAACATGTGCCTTTCTACAATTCTCCTGCTGTTTGCTCTGCTCGGTGAGTATATGCAATGCTTTGATTTGAAGTAGTGTGTTTGAGAAGGTTATGGATAGGGTGTGTGACAAGGTGGGGTAACCTAGACTGTAAGTGTAGTGTTGATTGTTGAAATCCCTTAAATCCCTTAAATCCCATAATTTTATGGGAACTGCTGAGTTTCTCTGCAATCTACTTATAAGAATTGCACTAATGTAGATTTGTCATGTTTGATATACGGTCTGTAAACTGATCCTGACTCAAATACTATGCTGCATAGACGAAAAGATAACTGAAACCCAACTGAGATGTTTCTTTCTTTCTTTTCAAAAAACGGGTTCTATTTAATCAGCCTCGTTGGCAGAGACACTGTGCTGTTTTGATATGGCTTTACCTCTTCAAATGAAAACCTACAGTATTAAAAATATACCTGTGGAGTGTATTTCCATATTTCTCTTCATGGTTGTATAGCCACATATGTTCAGCCTCTGATTCAGACCGCCGAGCCTGTGGCGTCTGACATCTGACACTGGCATCTCTTGGTTAATTTATACAATGACTTGTGTTGAGCGACAATGTTATTACCCATTAGAGGCAGAGATATGGAATTTAATACATCATTTATAAATGTATTAGCTCACTCGGCTGTATTCGGAGCCGGCAGCCTCTATGGCTGAGTAGGTTGTTGTATACTTTCATTCAGGAAGTAACATGAGACGAGTATTATTCAGAATGTGTGTCAGCATCTTGCTGTGGATCAGATGTACTGTACAGTTAGAGTCTGGTATGTTCACATCGGGTACCTTGGTAAACTCTGTGGTAGCCAGCACTGTGCCATTGCGGCTGACAGTTAGAATTCAAATTATGTTCTTATTTGCTTGCTTCAGATATCTTGCTTTAGAGGTTTAGTGCACTCATTCATAACAGCATTTTTAGTCATTGCCTTTATCATAGCTGAATTGAACAATGAATGAGTAAACGTGATTTTGTGGTAAATATTGACTGTTAGTATTTATCTGTTATTTTACAATACTTTATACATATACTGTATATTGTAATTGTTTTGCATTGGTAATATTCTGCTGCAGATATTCTTTATCATATACTGTACAGTGCCATGATATTGGTTGTTGACTAATCATACTATATCATATAGTAAAGTGCGGGAAATCCCCTGCATACTTTTAGAAAAACAACTTTAGTTGATCAAGTGCCAAGTGACACTCAGACTTGAGGAAATATTCAAAGGTCAATGGGTCATGGAGAAAAAGCATGTGCAGACAGAAATTTGCCAAAAATGCCAAAAACAGGAATCAACCTGAAGTACTTCAAACATTTACACTTCCCCTGTTGGTATGTGTTTCAGGTTCCACTTCCTGTGTACAGTTTCAGGCTAACCTAAATATGGCTGGAGTCACAGGGTGGGTACAGTTTGACTCAGTGGCACGGACAGCCACCGCAAACCTCACTGGAGCTGGAACCTGTGGTTCACTCAACCTCACCCTGAGTGTGTTCCCAGTGATGTTCGGCCATTTCGCCCAGCCATGCCTGGAGACCCATATAGGAGCGAGCGTTTTCACGTTCACCATTGACTCAACATCCAACAACACGACCAATGTGTCTAGTCTATTTGAGCAGACGTCAAACCTAGATGACCTCTCTCTGACTGTGGAGACGTGTAATGCCACCAAAGCTTGCACTGTCGTAAGGCAAAGTCAAGAGGTCATGACCTGGCAGGTCAGGTTTTCCAGCTCTGTTGCCGGCAACATTTACATCAGGAAAAACATGGGAGCGACCCAAGTTAGGGTCCTCTCAGACCTGGCCACGATTGGTCAGGTCACTGCTACAGAAACCAATATCAATGTGTTTACATCCCAGAGCTCGGCTAGTAACTGTGAGATGCTCCTGTCTAGCCAAGCATCGGAGGACAACTTCATCCAGCTTGGAGGACTGAAGGTGGGGACCCCTACGCAGCCTGCAAAGTCTCGTCTGGACCTCGCAACCTTCAACCCGGCCACCCGTTTCGTTCTCCTCAAACTGCCGACGAGCTTCATCTGCGCAGAGGTAAGGGTGATGGAGAAGAAGAAAGTAAGCGCGCCTGTGGACATGAGGGGGATCATGGGATACTTCTGCTTCTGCCAGGCCTCCCCGTTCGACGTCACAGAGCTGAGGCTGAACCTGACGAACCTGAGGAGTCTGGTGAGCGGCTATCACGTCCACCAGTTTCCTCTGCCTTTGATTAGGTCGCCGCCGGAGAGCCTGTGCGCAAATGACAACGCCGGCGGACACTTTAACCCATTTGCACTGGACACTCAGGACCCCGCGTACCCCCAGGGCCCCGGGTCGACACACGACCGCTATGAAGCCGGTGACCTGGGCAACAGGCATATGTCACTGGAGGGCCAGGATGCAGTGGAGGCGGTGTTCACGGACTTCAACCTGCCTCTGTTTGGTCAGAACAGCATCGTGGGTCGCTCAGTGGTCATTCATCAGCCGTCCGGGGGGAGGTTTGTCTGCGCCAGCATCGGCTACCCGGGAGAGGTGATGGTAGCCAGGGCTAGGTTCCAGAGCCCCGTGGTGGGAACCGTCCAGTTCACCCAGCTGACGAGCAACCCTCTCTCCGATGTGTCACTGTTCATAGATCTGGCCTATGGTAGACCGTCGACGAATGCCACCCGCAACCACAACTGGCACATCCACACTTGCCCTATCAGCTCGGAGCGAGATGGGGACGAGGGCCGCTGCGGCACCACGGGGGGCCACTGGAACCCCTTCAACATCAACACTAGCGACAGCAGCTACGCCCTCCACTGCCGCCCGTCCAGCCCCTTCTCCTGTGAGGTCGGTGACCTCTCCAGCAAGCACAGCACCCTCAACCTAGGGCCCAGAGTGGGCGGGGTGGAGGCGAAGCTCTTCTTCACCGACACCACTTCCTGGCTATCCGGATCGGGCTCTTTGATTGGCCGCTCCATCGTCATCCACAGGGAGAACCAGGGGGGCCCAAGGATAGCCTGCGCTAACCTCACGGAGGTCCGTGCCCCGGCGGTGACCACAGGCGTCTGGTTGGGCCCCGGAGCCTCCCGTGGACAGCTGAGGTTCTCCCAGATGTTTCCCCAGGGACCCACCAAGGTGGCGGTGAACCTGACTGACCTCAACTCCATGGCTGGGGGCTACCACGTCCACGTCCTACCCATCAGCAGCACCGGAGAGCCCTGCTCCAGCAGCAACGTCATGGGCCACTTCAACCCCTTCTCCATCAATGTGTCCACCTCTCCAGCCCCTGGGAATGGGACCGTGGACCAGTACGAGGTTGGAGATATCAGCGGGAAGTTCGGGTTGTTGACCAATCAGAACCAACTACAGGCTCAGTACATAGATGGGAATTTGCCTCTAACTGGATCAGATAGCATTTTGGGAAGATCGGTGGTTCTTCACTACCTTAATGGGTCTAGGTGAGATGACAGACGTTTGTGTTGTGTGTGTGTGTGTGTGTGTGTGTGTGTGTGTGTGTACAAATTCTGTGTTCTGCTTTTTGTATAAATTTGGCATGAGAACCTATTGAAAAAGCAGAACAAACAATAATTGTGTAACAGGTGGTGGGTTACTAATTTCTGACATATCCACATCCTCTTTGTCATTTTGCACCGATACCACTTTTTTTCAGACCAATTGCAAGTACAGGTACTTAGTAATAGTACCTTCCTACGGGATTTGTGGGCAAAAAAACAGACCCTTAATTATTGTTTAGATACTGCAGGGATAGACAGCTATAGGGAATAGATCAGATAGCACCCTAACATTCCTCTACAGATCATACTGAATCGTTTTCAAACATAAATCAAACTACTCCATCTGCAATAGCTATTGTGGGAAAACAGTTCTATGATTACCCTGAACAATGCTGTATTGGCAACAGAAGATGCTAGACCAGCTAAACTAGGGCGACTACTGAAGTATGGGATGTCTGAAATACCAGTCTCCGCATGTGGTTTCAAATTATATGTGTGTGTGTTTGTGTGTGTGTGTGTGTGTGTGTGTGTGTGTGTGTGTGTGTGTGTGTGCGCACGTGCGTGCATCTGTAATGCAGGATGCAGTGTAGTGACATCTCAGCTGTGAATGCATCAGATGGACAATGGGTCATCGCCAAGGCTGAGTTCAACAGCACGGTCCGAGGGACAGTGACTCTGGTAAGGCTCACACCTCCTGCACTGAACAACCTCCTTTCCTCCGTCCAAACTACACATACACTGTAAGCCTACCATACATATAAAAGCATTATATATTATTGGTTATACATATTGGCTTCATAAACATCAGAAGCACAGGAAAAAAATACATCATACATAAAATTCATACAAAATGTCAACAGTGGAACAGCAAAAAACATGTCCAGGGAGGATACAAGCAGGATGAGATTAACTGTCCAACTCCATACAAATGCAGGAGGGGAGAGAGGAAGTGAGCTCATTTGGAACCTGCCACAAAAACATGACACAGTATCTCTGCTGCACCAGACAGTGAATTCATTAGAGCTGTTGTACACAGAGGGGAAAGAGGGAGGGAGGGACAGAAGGAGGTAAAGGAGGAGCCTAGTGGAAGGGTGTACAGTAGCATCAGTCTAGCATCAGTCTAGCATCACTCCACTAGTGGACCCCAGAGACCCCCCCCCACTTCCCCAGAGACCCCCCCCCCCAAAACACACACACACACACACACACACACACACACACACAACCAGCCCAGAGAAAACAGCCCCCCCCCCCCGAGCCTGAACCCTTCAGGGAACAGCTGTATGTGTCAGGTCCCACCAGGAGCCCCGTACAGAGCAGTGTTAAAACCATGATCTGTGGATAATATCTATCACTGCTTGTATTAGAGTATAACTATCTCGGGAAAAAGCAAAGGAGGACCAAGGCACTCATCCCTATGATCAGATAAAGGTGGAAGTGCATTCTAATGAGACTACAGACTGGTTCCAGACAGCTTCTACAGACTGGTTCCAGACAGCTTGTTGAATATCTAGAAGTATTACATGGAAAGAACAGACTTTACTTTACTTTATACAGGGACAATGCACAATAATCAACATTTTAATATATGTGCCAATTTTAGCCAGCCGGCTAGTTTACAACTAAATCCCCAGACCAGTATTATGGTCATTGTCTTGTGTACTATAGTCCATTTTACATTAGAGAAGACATTATTTTGCAGTTTTCCCAGACACAGATTAAGCCAAACTCAGGACTACAGACACCTACGGTAAAGACTCCTTGAGGATGCTTTCTAGGCCAGAAGAAGGCTTCTTAATCTGTGTCTGTGTGTAAAACCATGCCAAAGCGTGAGGCGGCAACTTGTAAAGCCAAATCGATTCACTTGTCCAACAACTAACTGTCCAACCTGGCTTCAGTCCCAGCAGACATTTCCTGATGGTAGCTACAGTGATGTCACTCTGGAGGTAGACGTCCGAAACGGAAATTCACAGAGACTAGACGTAAGCATGTATTTAATTAATCTCTTACTGGAAGGCCAGAAACTATTTCCGTGTTATGTTGTTTGTTGATCTACTTTAAATCTGATCCTACTGTTGTTGATCACATGATAAAAAAAAAAACGAAGCCAGGAGAATGTCAAACTGTGTTTTTCCACCTGTCAGGGCACAGAGATGTCCTGGTTCATTGCGGAGAACCGTTCTGATACACAATGCACCGGTGCCGGAGGCCCGTTTAACCCTTTCAACATGGAGACTGGGGTGAGTCCATACACTCTTTCACACTTCTGTGTTTCTATACTATAGAGCACTGGGGGGATTTCATTTTCTATATTTCATATGTAATATTTTTATTTCATTTTATTCTTTTATTTCTGTAATGTTGGTTTCTGTAGTTGACCTATAGTCTTACTTTATCAACTGACATTGTGGAATCAAACACATCAGTACAGATATGTTTGACTGTGCACTGGTATTTTAAATCTATTTTCTTTTCTTTTCTTAATTCTTTTTATTGATTTTTTAGACATGAACATAGATAATACACATTACCTATTGGGGTGATCGGGTGAGCTGGTTCAGATTAGACATGAATAACAGCATGTAGGCAGCATTACAAAAAAATAAAAGATATATGGTATTTTAAATCTAACAGGTGTCTGTTTATATGTGGTAAATGCAATGTCACTGACATGACTGACATGTACAGTGAGCTAAAGGATGTGGTCTTTCAATCTTTCAAACCAGTTAACTTCTATAAACAGTTACTGCCCTACAAAACCAAGTGCACTAACTAGTAACTGTACTACAACTACTGTACAGTTGATGGTTGCTATTTGACCAGTTATTGCCCTATAAAGCCACAAACACTAACTAGTAAATGTACTACCACTACTACAGTACTATGACACAGTAGATATTCACTATTTGACCAGTTACTGTAGTACATGAGACCACTTGAGATCTGTGACTTGCTCTGAAAAGCCCAAAATGATTCGATGTTGCAAAGTCATGACAGAAAACACCTACTGGTACATCACCACCACCACCACACATTGTTGTGGTGAGGAGAAGTGAGAATGAGGACGGCTTGGCTTGGTTTTGGTTTCAGCTTGTGATCTGTCCCTTCTCTCAGAGCTCCAGCTGTTCCCGTGACAACGCTCTGAGCTGTGAGGTCGGAAACCTGACAGCCAAACACGGCATGATCAGTCTGACCATGAGACAGCTGTATACGGAGACCAACGTACAGCTGGCGGGGGACATGACAGGTAACAAACATCCAATACTCCGTCATGCTGTACAGGGTCATATCATATCACCAGTGCAGGCTGGTGGAGGTAGAAATCGAAAGACAGGCTCATTGTAATGCATGGAATAGAATAGAAAATGGTAAAAAAAAAAGATGTGTTTGAAACATACCATTCCTCATTTCATTCCATGCCTTAGAATGAGCCCGTCCTATGATTTCTGCCTCCATCAGCCTTCCCTGCATATCACACACACAAACTGTAGATGTGTTGGATTAAAAGCAAAGTTTATGTATATTTTGTTGACATTATTATTTTAACTGATATGAACAAATTGTTACCAGAGAGTAGCTATTGTTACCATACCAAGGGAAAGAGTGCCATGAAAAAGAGCTACCCCAATTTCATAATGGTATTCTGTCATGTAGTCATTTCCATATGGACTTCAGTATTGACTCTTGTGTGTTGCTGTTGTCATAGTTATCCAGAGGTCCCTGGTTCTCAAGAGTGCCAGTGGGGCCATGGTGTGTGCAGACATTCTCCCAGAATCCCCTTCTGCAGAGCAGATCTTCCCAAACGTGAGGGGTCGGACCTTCGACAGGTGGGTGTGACCAACGGATGTATAAATGACCTGATATGAACTTGATTTTGAACTTAACAAGAAAACATGTTGACTCAACTTAAAGACATCAGTGTCAGTTAGGCAATACAATTAATCCAAAAGATGATGCCTGTCATGTCTTATGAATGGTTCTCTGTTCACAACACATGACAGGCATCATCTTTTGGATTAATTGTATTGCCTAACTGACACTGATGTCGTTAAGTTGAGTCAACATTCAACATTTTATCACAGTTCCAGGCAGCATAGCTCTGAAGCATCAACAGTTTCAGGAACTATTTGAAGCATCAAGGAAGCAAGATGTTAGCCTCCACACCTCCACATTGGGAACAACGCCAATGATAATTATCAAGGGAATGGACAGAGGGAAGTTCCAGCAGAGTAGATGAACCAAAAACAATCCAATCATACCTTCAATTCATTACATGAGTGATGATTGATTGATCTGGGTCAACACCCTTGACTCGTGTTTAGGAATGGGAATCGAGAACCGGTTCCACTTGAGATCCAGTAACACATTTTTCGATGCGCTAGCTAGTTAAGTCATCCTGCCAAATACCCACAGGGTTGGCAGGTGTGTTATGAGTCACACTGATAACATCAACTTTCTACTTTCAGCTTTATCCTAGTGCTTATGTATTACTATTGTTTGTTGATTACTTAAATAGTGTCATCACTACATCTTTGTCTTTTCAGATTTGACTTCCGTAGCAGAGTAGCCAGAGTCCTTGAGGTGAACACATCAAGGATCACCATCTTACCAGACTCCCCTCTGACCACAGAGAACGGAGCATGTCAACAAGTCAACTACCTTGTATCAGGTACGTCACCATTACAGTAGTAACCTACATTTCATAAAGCTTTATCATGGCTATGTCACATACGGTAAGCCAGCGACACACTGTAGCGGCCTACAGAAAAATAGCACCCAGGCTAGAAAATATGTATATTACATTACATTATGTTTCAAGTTTATTGTTATGTCACATTACATAAATGTAAGAGAGTAAAGTTCTTAAAGGCCAATGCACACAGCGTGCGATTTTGTCACACGACAACATTCAATTCTCAATTCTTTGAATTCTTTCAATTGGTGTGAATTGAGAATCGAATGTTGTCATGCGACAATATCGCATTGCACGCCGTGTGAATTGTCTCATTCAAAACAATGGAATCGAATTCGGCGGTGTGACAAAATCGCACGCCGTGTGCATTGGCCTTTAAAGGAAGTTGGCGGTGTGACAAAATCGCACGCCGTGTGCATTGGCCTTTAAAGGAAGTTGGCGGTGTGACAAAATCGCACGCCGTGTGCATTGGCCATTAAAGGAAGTTGGCGGTGTGACAAAATCGCACGCCGTGTGCATTGGCCTTTAAAGGCCAATTTCGATTCCATTGTTTTGAATGAGGCAATTCACACGGCGTGCGATGCGATACTGTCGCACGACAACATTCGATTTTCAATTCACACCAATTGAAAGAATTCAAAGAATTGAGAATCGAAGGTTGTTGTGCAACAAAATCGCACGCCGTGTGCATTGGCCTTTAGGCTTCGGTTTCTGACATTGCAGCACAGGACAAAAAAAAGTGACTATAGTACAGGACAGAAGTGACAAATAAGACAGGATACAATTAGCAGTATTCAGACAATTTGCAGACAATAAGGCATTACGCATAATTCAATAAAAAAGCTGTTGGTTAGCCTCTGAGTGACAGCCTAGCACCATAACCTCTGTATGTGCTATGTGTACTGTACCTATGAATGAGTAAACTAAACAAAGAAAAGGTGCTACAGCACATAGTTACACTTATGTCACACTTTGTTGAAGGAGCTTTCCAGTCTATTGAATAGTAAGCATGCATACCGTAGACATGTTTTGTAAGTTATGGCATATTAAACATTGAAAACATTTAACATTATTTTAGGTATTTTTGGGGGGATAGAAATATTGTACAGATACAAGGTAGAAAGCATTATACAACATTTATTTATAATGTGGTCCTGGTCCTGAGTGGAAGACAAAACTGAAGAAAAACCACGCAGGAAATAACACATACAGTATGCCAAAACCCTCTATCATTTAAATCCTATTGTTTTCACCCAAAATCTATAATTATGTTGCCTTGGCAACATTACAACAGAGCACTCATCTAGATGTCTTTGTAATTTGAGTGTTATTGTTTGAGAGATACTGACCTGAGGGAGGCAGTGGACAGATCAGGGGTTCCCCTACTGTTTTGCCTCACAATCCCAAATTGACATCAATGATGTCCCGTGACCCCAACAACTTGAATATGGATAATAATCCATGTGTATTCTAAATCACCTAAAAGATGCTCTTTGGTTAGATTCAAACCCCGAAACAGTGCAATATAGGTTAGGCAACAGGTGCTATACACAGACATTGTTTGTCTTCATACAAAAGAACAATATTTACATGTATATAGGTTTAGCAAATGATACGTCTTAGATGAATCACCAGTACCAGTAACCCAGGGGAGGCTCATTGTAATGCATGGAATGCACACTCCTGCAATAGCCTTGCGATCTGGTTTCCTGATAATGATAAGATAAAGTCACGCAAACCAAGGCATGAGCCAAGAAATCGCGAAAAGATTCGCAGGAAAAAAAGACTAGCAGACTAAGCAGGAGGTACAACAGGCCAATAGAGGAAGAATGAAAACGGCAAATGACAGCGTTACAAAGTTACAAGAAACAAGGAAGAAAGGATAGAGGAGACAGGATGGGATTAAATACAGACTATGTTGAAAAAAGAGATAAGCAGGCTACCGAGGAGATAGACAGGCCAAAAGAAGAAGAATGAAAATGATAGAAAACAAGTAGCAGGGTACAAATGAATGAAAATAACAACGTTATCTGTATTTCACCAGAGTTGTTTAAAAAAAAAAAAAGGGTCCTCCATTCAAAAGCAGTCCTTTAGGCTACCCAAAATTACACATCCATTGAATTATTACTGGGAGTGTCCTACTGGGTCTATATGCTTGGGTTACAAGAACTACTAAAGGTGTTGATTCACTCTTCCATAGAGCTTTGTCCTTTTCTCAGCCCTTGTGTGAAGCTCTCCTCAGAGATTGTTAGTCGGGCCTGTGTCTATGTGGACAATGAACAATTCTGCCCATTGAAAAGCCACAGAACATGGCAGAGTAACCTAATGCTGGAGTTCAGAGTCTATGTCCCTCACCGGTTCACTATTCTTATTGGGAACAGCAGAGTAGTGTATAGCACATGGTCTCACAGTATAGCACTTGTAAGTAGTATAGCACAGGGGAACCCTTGATGTGTATGCAGACTCAGGGGAGGCTGGTGGAGGTAGAAATCAGAGGATGGGTTCATTGTAATGGAATGGAATGAGGAATGGTATCAAACACCATCGGTCCATGCATTACAATGAGCCCGTCCTCTGATTTCTACCTCCACCAGCCTCCCCTGATTCAGAGGACTCATCCTACTGTACAAAAAAAGAAGAAAGAGAGAGAGAGATTTGAAAGTTACTGGAGCAGTGGGACTGGAACCATTATTGTACAATAAAATCTGTTCTCAATGTCTTATTTACTGTAGCTCAACCGATAGTCCTGGAGAATAAGATTGGCCCTATATTCATTTTCAATGTTAGGACAGAGGTAAAAGATCATAAAATGAAATGTGATCATAAAGATGTGTCCCAGTCCTAATTTATTTACTTCATTATCTGTCTTGCAGGGAATGTGAGTATGGAGAGGCTGAACTCCGTCAAAGACAGTGAATTAATGGGGAACTTCAGTCAGACCAGCCAATGCCCAAGTAAGTAGGCCTACAATGTTGTATGTTGTGTAGTAAACACACAAAAATTTACCCCACTTTACTCATGAACAATCATGATGTGCATGTCCGTGTATGAATTAATAGTGCCAACCAAATGAAATGATATACAGTATATATATTCCTGAATGGTTTAATGAAAAATTGACATTTCAACATTTGTCCTATAGGAAGTGCTGGACTGTTGCTGGAACCAGGAAGGTACTTCATGGTGCTCACCATCGCTGCAGCCTACGTTCTTCAGCTCTTGACCCACCAGTGACCCACAGGCGCTGGGATGGAACGAGTAGATCACTGCACCTTGAGTTGAACACTGGATATAGACCGCTGTTCAGTTCCCTTCTGTTACATGTTATCTGTTGGTAGTTTTCTCCTTTGTCCCGAATCAACACTGGAACAAGCATCCCTTCTATCACTTTCTAAACTGCACCTTATTGAAGCCAATCCTGTTATTAGTATTTTCTTCAACCTGTATTTGTCCTGGTTAGTCTCGTTGAGATAACATCTCTTTTTGTCTTACTAAGTAAGTAATTGATCCGTTAAAACGGGAAACACGTTGATTTATATGATAAAAACGAATTATTATTGATTTAATTCTACTTAATTTGTGTTCAATATGGACATATATATGCCTTAAAATGGGAATGTTTAGAGTTTATTGAAAGAAAATGGTTCTTGTCTATAAAATCAAAGTAAATGTAAGACTGTTGCAGTTGTTTGTACCAGAGCATGCAATTGTAATCTCAATGGGAAACGATTTGCTGTACATTTTGCATTGTTCTCTAATTGTAAATATGCATTATCTCATGCATGAATGTATGCCACTGCCTTGTTCTTTGTTCTGTTTATTTCTTAAGTCTAAATGTGTATGTCATTTGTTCATGTCTTTATTGAGTAAACATGTGGGGCAAAAATTATATGTAATGAAAATAAATCATATTTGGGTATATCTGCTGATACATTAATTGAAAGATAAAACCATCCAATCAGAAAACAATCAGAAAATGTCAGTACTTCAATTCATAGATTTTCATATTTACCTTATCCACTGTATTTTCAATGAAAAGAGGCGAGGCTCATCTCTCTGCATTCACTGGCACAGCCTCGTGTCATGTGACCAGAAACGTCAACGATTAAATGGCAGCGTCCTGTTTTGTAAATTAACACAAGGCACGATCGTGTAAAGAGTGCTTTAAACTCAAGAATCGCATTTCGAAGGTAAATGTACAAATTACATATGTCATATCCTACCTACAGCATGCTAGGAAACTTTATAAATTGGAATGGGTTGCCCAATGCGAAGAAAAGGAATGAATGGAAATCGTGCGTGGTGGTGTTGTTGTGTTGTCAATTTGGCTGACGTTCATGTGCACCATCCCATTCGTGTTGTCTAGAATTATCCCAAACATGTTTCGATGTTTGAACGCAATGTTTTAGCTCATTGTCCGAATGTATGATATCTTACTAGTTATAACCTAGCTATTATACAATTGCTCAACATAACTTTGCATTGATCAATCCATATGTAACGGTGTTGCCACACCTACGGAGTGAAAAATAGCAAGCGACACAATAATTGCATTGTTTTAGATCATACAATATAATACAATTTGTTAATATAGCCTTAAAATAGTTTGAACTGTATGCCTGTATTACTTCTTTACAGTGTTAGTAGTTAGGTAATCTCATCTCATGAATGTTTTTGCTCTGACTGGTAAACAACAATCGCATTCATCAGAGCAATTGCGCGTCATCTCCCTGTCATCAGAATGATTACGCCCCTTTTGGGGTGATAGAAGCGGAGAAGTTTGACTGGCGGTCAATGGGAATTTCTGGTCTTCGCTACTTTAATCCGATAAAATAAGAAAACCGTAGTGCTTTTTAGATATTAGGAGCCCAAATCCGATGGCCAGTTAGGCAAACTATTATATAGTGTCATTGCCGATCAATGATCGACGTCGTAATATAGAGAAAATTAATGAAATAGGGGTTGATTCATCAGAGCCGTCATACGTCATCTCCCTGTCATCTGGGATTTGTAGTTCTTCATTTGATCTAGCCCAGTGGTCTTCAACCGGGGGTCCGCGACCCCTAGGGGGTCCGCAGAGGTACTGCAGGGGGTCCGCCAATTTCTGTCATAATAATTGACAACTTTCACCAAAATAATCAGTGAGAATTAAAAAATATAACAAAAATGATATTGAGTAAGGTACAAGCATTAATAGGCAATAATAAGCTACTTTTGACAAAAACAATTTACAAAATAAATGATGCCCATGATTCTAGAGTCTAACATAACGTCAGCTGGAAAAAAAAACACACCTGTCTAGCAAGCTAGGTGTTGGCTAAAACGCTGCAGTTCGGTCTTCATTGCGAAATTAACGTTAATTAATAACTAGCATAACGTTACTAATTTAGTTACTAGTTTGATAATAACAAACCCGCCTCTTTGCTTCTCTATGCGCCGCTATAGGAGAGGAACACAACGCGCTCCTTTACCATTCCGAGGTCAGATGGCTTTCCCGTGGATCAGTATTCATAGCTTTCATGTGACGTCACAGCATAGTGGAAACGCCCACCTGACGGGCAAAAGGCACTTTTTGCGGGCAAAACCCACGGGCAAAACCCACTTTTTGCGGGTTAATAACTTTGATTTCCCGTGGGTTAGGAAAATAATTCCAACGTGTCCGGAAAGAGGAGGAGCCAGGGAATCCAAAAGTTTTTGAATGATGTCGATCCTCCACTCCTATCACAGTGGACACAGCAAGGAGCGAATTAGCGGTAGAACTCCCGAACGCCCGGTTGATCGAGTTTCGTATTAAAAGTATATGTTCTCGGGGTGTCAGCGCGGTGTGTAAGGGCTCAAAATGACCGTATACTGATGGTGAATTTAGAGAAATTAAAACTGTGTTTGTAGCACCTCCATAGCCGGTGTTATTCACGGTCAAAGCCGGTCAAGGAGGCACCCTTTGCGGCTTAATAACTTTGATTCTCCGGGGGTTACGGTAAAAATTCCAACGTGTTCAGAAAGAGGAGAAACCAGGGAATCGAAAAGTTTTTGAATGGAGTCGATCCTCCACTCCTATCACCGTGGACACAGCAATGAGCGAATTCCCGGGTAGAAATATCCCCTCGACCCGCTGTCAGCGGGAGTTCCGTCCAGCAGCGGTAGAACTCCCGAACGCCCGGTTGATCGAGTTTCGTATTAAACGTATATGTATACAACAACCTGTAGCGAATACCCTGGCAATCTAACAATTATATTAGAGTGTATAATGCATAAACTGGGCATAGTCATGGTCTTTGCTTGGCTGGCTGGTTGGCTGCATTAACCTGTTGTTGTTACTTGTATGTTCATTACGTTACTTCAAATGAATGCCCCCTAAGTCAAATCCATCAACTGAAGATAACTCGTGAGTTTAGAATGAGAAGGTTCTATCTCCGTTTAGAATGATAAGGTTCTATCTCCGTTTAGAATGATAAGGTTCTATCTCTGTTTAGAATTATAAGGTTCTATCTCCGTTTAGAATGAGAAGGTTCTATCTCCGTTTAGAATGATAAGGTTCTATCTCCGTTTAGAATGATAAGGTTCTATCTCCGTTTAGGGTAGTTCAGAGATATTGAGCGTCAAAGTTTTGACATTCCATTATGTTTTGTGAGATGGAACCTTTGTATTTTATTAACCGTTTGCGTCCACTCGCCATGTTGCTATGATACTTTTTGCCCGTCAGGTTGGTGGTTGCTAGGGAAGAAACCACGTGACTGAAAGCTATGAATTGGCGCGCGTCTTTGAATTACGCACAGCTATCCTCGAGATTCTGGTTGGCCAAAACCGCGCGGAGCTGGCTGCGCATTTCAATGCGCCCTCGCCTGATGTGAAATGCGCAATTGTTGATCACTTGGAGGCACTCGGAAGTCAATTTGAGAAGTACTTTTCTGAGACTGAGTCTTGGAGAAAGCACAAGACATGGATACGGTTATCATTCAAAGACAATGCATCCGACGGCTCAAACCTGACAGCCGCTGAGGAAGATCAGCTGATCAACCTAACCACAGACAGTACACACAAGAATGTGTACGAGTCACAGCCTCTCACCCAGTTCTGGATCCATTGCCAGAAATACTTCCCCCAACTGACAGCAAAGGCCATGGTGAGCCTCTTGCCTTTTGCAACAACTTATCTTTGTGAAAGAGGATTCTCCTCCCTCACCTACCTGAAGAGCAAATACAGTTCCAGACTGCAGCCTGAGGATGACATGATGCTCTGCCTGACAACCTCCACCCAGGAGGTAGGCATACCTTGCTTCCTGAAGCCAAAAGTTTCATTGTTGAAAAATAATAATAATAGAAAATATAAGCCTCATCAAGAACAACAACAACAACAAAAACAATAATAATAATAATAATAATAATAATAATAACCAATCATAATTATGCATGAACGTTTTATCAATCATAAACACATATAGGCTAATAACCCAGTATATAAATAGGTTAATATGGTGAAATAAAAGGTGAATGAAGTAAATATAAAAGTTATTATAGGCTTATATATATTACATGTGGGGGTCCCTGTTCTGTTTGTCTCTCATCCAAGGGGTCCTTGGGTTGAAAAAGGTTGAAGACCCCTGATCTAGCCTACTAAGGTACTACTTAGTACCTACTAACCCTTCACCCATAACGGCTATCGACTAGTGCTACTGTGCATGATATTTCTATTGTAATCATGGGAGATAAATGTTCAAAGAAGAAACGAAAGCAAACGCTGTTGGGGGGACTGGAGGTGAAGACGTTAGGACCACGGCAAATCAAATGAAGAACTACAAATGCCTGATGACAGGGAGATGACGTATGACTGCTCTGATGAATCAACCCCTATTTCATTAATTTTCTCTATATAACGACGTCGATCATTGATCGGCAACGACACTATATAATAGTTTGCCTAACTGGCCATCGGATTTGGGCTCCTAATATCTAAAAAGCACTACGGTTTTCTTATTTTATCGGATTAAAGTAGCGAAGACCAGAAATTCCCATTGACCGCCAGTCAAACTTCCACTCTTCTATCACCCAAAAAGGGGCGTGGACATGACGGGAGGGGAAAGTACCCGGATGCGTTGCTCTGATGAATGCACGGTCCAGCACGTTGATCCAATCCGCGAGCTCAACGGTGCTTTGCTGATGTGATTGGGTGACGCGAGGCTCTAGCGTCGATGAGAAGCTCACTAGAAGGGTATCATTTCACCTCCGGGGAGCTACTTTATCCGCTGCGATGCAAGGGCTTATTTGATCCGCTGGACTCTCACTCGATCCATGCATTTTTAACCTAATAAACCACCAATGGCCTATTTGTGTAGGTGTCTTGCAATTGGTGGCTTTTGTATTGAATCAATGTATGGTCGAACTACTGCATCATAATCTGTGAATATTTAACCATGGGTCTTAGACCGTTGCTTAATCACTACACAGAGCCATTTAAAGGTTAAAGATCCAAAGGTAGACTACCACTTTGAGCTCCACGTTACGAGACAGATCTCAGTCCTTTGAAGAGAACATGGGTTCATTAGAGTCAGGTAGGCGTAATGCATTTTAGTTCATTTCTCTCTGATTATTTCCTCTAAATTAATATTTAAGTGTATTATTATCATATGACACATATGACATGTTGTCTTGGCCTATTGATTGGAATAGTAACTTGAATTCTGCACTGCTTTTTTGCTCATTTGGGGGTTACTGCTGGGGAGGCTGGTGGAGGCAGAAATCAGAGGATGGGCTCATTAATGCATGGAGTGGAATGGAATAAGGAATGCTAGCAAATACGTGTTTGATACCATTCCATATTCCATTCCAGGCATTACAATGAGCCCATCCTCTGATTTCTACCTCTGCCAGGCTCCCCTGTGTTTCTGGTACTGGTCAACCATCTAAGAAGTACAGTATATGTCTCCGCAGAAACAGGCATGTCTCCAAAGATCACAGTGGAACTGCTGCGGCAGCTTCGGCAAGCCATGAGGAACGGGAAGTTCATCACAGAGCCCATACAGGCTTACATCGTCCCCTCAGGAGACGCCCACCAGGTGCTGCATACTGAAGATAGCACACACACACACACACACACACACACACACACACACACACACACACACACACACACACTGTTTGTGTCAGTGGACTCATCTGTAATCATCTGTAGCCTGCCTGACCTCTAGTACAATGTGATAAGAAGGTTCCTCTCCTCTCCCACCCTGTCTCCCTCTTTATCCCTCCCTCTCTCTATCCCTCTGTTCATGAGTCGTGATGGGGGAATGGGCAAGGGGAGTAATTAAGATGCCTAACTGCTGGGGACCACTCATAGCTGATTGCTGATAGATCTCTCTCTCTCTCTCTTACCTTCCACAGAGTGAATACATTGCACCATGTGACTGCAGACGTGAATTCATCTGTGGCTTCAATGGCTCTGCAGGTGTGTGTGTGTGTGTCTGTCTGTCTGTCTGTCTGTCTGTCTGTCTGTCTGTGTCTGTGTGTGCGCGCAGAGAATGAATCAGCGCAGTGAGAATCTCTATGTGATATGCCAAGACTGAGGATCTAATTCCCTCATTATAAAAGAGGTTGATAACAACAGTGAATTGCCAAAGGCACAATATATTATTAGAGTATCCAGTTTGCCTTTCAACTTCCCCTTTATATTCTAGTGCCGCAGTTAGAAACACATTTGTCTGGCGAACTGAAACAATCAGTCTGTCCATAAACAATGAAAAAACATGGTTTTTTGGAAGCAAATCAAGGTCAAGGATTTCACAAGTTTCAGGTTCAAAGTTTTGTTGTCATATTTACTGGAATACAGGAGAGTGGATTACGGTACAATTACATTTGCACCCTCATTGTACCATAAGATTGAGTAGACAAGGACACGTGATGATAGAATGAATGTGATCCTATTTTCTAAGCACTTGAGAATGAAAGATATGAATGGATATAGCTAGGGCCCGGAGTTTTCCCCTGGTCAGGTCACATGTTCAGGAAAACCTCCAGGCCCTTAGCTTGGTGCTCTGTGTCCATCCGTCCGTCCGTAGGTACGGCCATAGTGACAGAGCAGCATGCTGCCATGTGGACAGACGGACGCTACTTCCTCCAGGCCAGCCAGCAGATGGACAACAACTGGACCCTCATGAAGATGGGTAAAACAGACCTCAACACTCTCACGTTCTCATCTGACCAACTGGTGTCGGCTTGACTTAACCATTGACCCCAGTAGAGGCTGGTGGAGGTAGAAATCGGATGCTCTTTGTAAAGGCCAATGCACACGGCGTGCGATTTTGTCGCACGACAACATTCGATTCTCAATTCACACCAATGAATGAATGAATGTGAATGGAGAATCGAATGTTGTCGTGCGACAATATCGCATCGCACGCCGTGTGCATTGTCTCATTGAGATGCATTCAAAACAATGGAATCGAATTCGGCGGTGCGACAAAATCGCACGCCGTGTGCATTGGGCTTAATGCACAAAATGGAATGTGGAATTTGTCATTCCATTCCATTACAATGAGCACGTTTCTAGCCGATTTCTACTTCCACCAGCCTCCCCTGATTCAGCCGTAGGCGTACATAGAATCTGTAAAATTGTATTTTACATCAATAGCTAGAAATAAGAACTAGAGTATGGGGCAAATGTCCATGCACTGATGAAGTCAAGTCCCAGACTAAATCTAATTTCAATGGCGACTCTCCGTTGAAGATTCTTTTTCGTCTAGAATCTCAGGTTAATCTCGGTCCGGGAAACCATCCCCTATAAATTCAATGTAATTTTGTTTAATGAACATAGTACTTTTTTTACTGATCAGAATGTGTGAATGATATGTTCTCTATCATGGTAAATGGACTGCACTTATATAGCCCCTTATTCCAAAGTGCTTTACAATGGCCTCTCATTCACCCATTCACGCACACATTCACACACCATGCAAGGCGCCGGCCCGCTCATTCGGAGCAATTTGGGGTTCAGTGTCTTAATTTCTTCATGGGGGATGTTGGTTTATTCTGTGTCTTTCCCTCTACCAGGGCTGAAGGACACCCCCACTCAGGAGGACTGGCTGATCAGCGTTCTGCCTGAGAACTCTAAAGTAGGAGTGGACCCCTGGATCATAGCGGCTGGTAGGTAGGACTAGAGTAAAGGACACAGGGGAGGCTGGTGGAGGTAGAAATCGGAGAACGGGTATCAGCAGAGGGGTTTTAACTGGGTTTTTTCTGTTTAACAGAAAAATAGAAATCATGAAGACATGTCATGCACATGACACATCCTTAAGAGAGACTAAGAGATTAGTCATGACCTGTGGTGCCTGCTGATGCCTTGTTGCTAAGAAGTTCAATCACTCATTTCAAAGTGGAAGTGCACTAACTAGAAACTAACCACAGAAAGTATGCTACACAATATTCATGTTGTTGTCTAGTGCTGAGGCTATATATTCATTTGTTGAATATGTCTGTTGTTAGAGGCCTTCAAATGGCTGGTCTACCTAAGAGAAGGGCCAAACAGTTAGCAAAGTATTGCTCAGTATCCGCTGTTATTGGTAGCCGCTCAATATGGAGAAGGCGGTGCTTCCTGTACCCATGAGCTGGATACTGTCTGTTTTACAGTACTGATACTGTATCTGTCAACCCACTGGTATCATCTGGTGTGAATAACATCCTGTGTGTGGCAGAACTGGTTGTTGGCTCAGCATTACTGTAACAGATTGTTTCCATGATATCAAAATGCACTGTTAGTATTTATGTCCTTTAGAATTGTACATGTATGTGGACATAAATAAAGCATTTAAAATGTGTGTGTGTGTGTGTGTGTCTGTGTCTGTGTGTCTTCAAGACCAGTGGAAGAACATGACCAAGGCTCTGACCAGCGCGGGTCACTCTCTGGTGGCGGTGCAGGACAACCTGATAGATGCCGTCTGGGTGGACCGCCCTGCCAGACCCAGCACACAGCTGATCACCCTAGGCTTGGGGTACACCGGTCAGAACTCCCTCCCTCCCTCCCTCCCTCCCTCCCTCCCTCCCTCCCTCTCTCTCTCCACACCACACCTCACCTAGTCATTTACACTGAACATATATTACATTATTAGATGTATGTGTCATCTGGGTGGGCCCGAACGCTCTCTCCAGACCCACCACACAGCTCATCACCCTGGGGTACACCGGTCAGAACCCACACCATTCCATGTCATTTACACTGACAGCAGATGATACATTTAGTGAAGATTTACTGTACATAGAATATATGAAGTAGTGTTGAATATTTTTTTTTAATGTTTTTTATTTTATTGAATTTTTTTACCAATGATAATAGTATAGTGAATTGAAGATGTCTTGATACCAGCACTCTATGATTTTTAGAAGATGAGCTGGAAAAACAACAGGTCAACAGATCTTTCTATGATCTTTATGATCATAATAAAATATAATGTGAACGGTCATGAGTAAAAGTATAGACTACGTAATGAACCAAAACGTCTTATTTAGGTAATAAAATACACTCCCCCCCCTTTTATAGGTATGACCTGGCAGGACAAGATAACAGCTCTTAGATCCAAGATGGCGGAGAGGAAAATCAGCTGGTTTGTTGCGACGGCACTGGATGAGACTGCATGTAAGAGTTCTTATACAGCGATATGAATACTGTCCAATACAATACTATACAATACAGAGACGAGGGAGTGGTCCGAGACGGGATGGGTCCGATATGAATACTATACAATACAGAGATGAGGGATTGGTTCAATATGAATACTGTACAATACAGAGATGAGGGATTGGTTCAATATGAATACTGTACAATACAGAGATGAGGGATTGGGGGATTGTTGGATTGGGGGTAAGACCCTGCGACATACCAGCTTTGGTAATCAATTAATTGATGGCTGCCAGAACCCAATAATTGTCCCCACACTGGTGCATCATTTCAAAGTTTATTATGATCAACTTTATGATTAACTTTATTATGATCATGCTTGATAGTGAGAGAGAGTGAAGAAAAGTGCAGGGTCAGCTTTTGTCCGTAAAATGAGACAAATCCCACCCATAATCTCACAGACCAGTGGTTTTCTTCAGTTGGCCCACTGAAAGGTTTTTTCGTCGATTAATCGATGACATATTTTAACATTAAAATACCTTATAATCATGGAAGCAGTCTATCATTGATTCAGATTCTGAGAAGTCTGTCAGTGTTGTTCCGCTGGGCACAGATCTCATGGCACGGATCTGTTTCCACAACGGAGATCGGTCACCTGATGTTTAGAAAAATATGTTTCTGTGACAATGAGAGAGAGAGAGAGATTACTTGTGAGAGAGGGCTGCCAGAGAGGAAAAAACACTTTCAAAGTACAGTAGCCTTTCCTTATTCTGTTTGGCCATACCCGCACAATAACACACCTGTGTAGGTAGAATCATACTGTATAATGGGGAAACACCTTCTCTTGTCCTTGAGACACCAGAGTGTTTATTTTGACTGCCAAACTATGCCAAACTATGACAAACCATTTATGATTAATAGCCAAATGTGTTGGAAAAGTCTGTGTCTATGTTAGAATATTAATTTACTTTTGTAACTATGCTCTGTGCATGATCAATGTCACCCCACATTAATAAGATAGCATAGATTAGTTTTTCTTATGATGACTGATGGATAGATGATTAAATTACTTAGAGAAATGTGTTTGCTGTAAGTCGCTTTGGATAAAGGCATCTGCTAAATGTCAAAAATGTAAATGTAAGAGGTAGTACAGTGTAGTCCTTGTTAGGAGGTAGGTTAATTGATTTCAAATTGGGGCCCCCAGAGTAAATCAAACTAACTTCTATGATTGGATAAATAAGACGCAAACATAATATTGTGTTTGAAAACAAACACTGTCTGTGTATTGCACCTGTAGTCTATTTTGCCGTTTTTGGGGGTTTGAATCATCCAAGAGCATCTTTTAGGCGATTAGAATACACATGGACGTCATAGCCCCCCTGTAATCCAGTTATTGGGGTCGCAGGAAATTATTGATGTCAATTTGGGGTTGTGAGACAAAAAGGTTTGGGAACCCCTGTGTTAGTGGTAGGCTAGAACACAAGAGTCTAGCAAAGAGTGACAGCCAGTACAGCCAATCGTCTGTCTCCAGGGTTACATAACCGTGCGAGTGGCCACCCGATCACGATCCAAGGACCCTGTCTCCTGCACGGGTGGCCCCCAAGACGCCTGCCTGAGCACCTCGTTAGCCTGCGTTAATGAGCTCTCCCAGCTGATTGGGCTGCCAGAGTGTTTGTCTTTAATTAGGACAGTCTGTTTTGATTGCCGTCCGGTCACACTTGGACAAGAGGGGCCTTAATAAGTAGATTTGTATGGTCGTCCTCCAAAGGGTGAGGAGGATAGCCGGCGATGGAAGACTAATGATAGGTAGAACACACAGTACAAGCTTATTTATTTGGGAAATATAGCAGAAAATCAAGAAAATCGAGCAAATTTAGCGGTTGCTGTTAGAAGCTTCTGGACCAGTCTAAACACCGATTTGAACACACTGAAATACATTCGAATTTTTGTGTTTGAACTTTGTTCTTTCCAGGGCTGTTCAACCTCCGAGGCTCAGACATCGAGTACAACCCAGTGTTCTTTGTGTACGCCATTGTGGGAATGAGCACGATAAGGTAAAAGAACCATCTGTCTCTGTTTGTTTGACAGTTTGACAGTTTCCTTGCCACATTTGAGTTACTCCGGCGTGTTCCCGAACGGAATGCAACATGCCAACACGCCACTTCCTTCTAGAGCAGTACGTACTGTAGGTGGCACACCACTGACTCTCGTTTTCCAAATAAAATACTCCCATTGCGTGCCTGCTAAACTCACCCCTCTTACTGTAAACTATGATGAACCCTTGTAAACCCTTGAAACCATGTCAGTATGTCACAATCTACTGCATACCTGACCAATGACGCCTGGTTGACGTCCCTCAGGCTGTTTGTGGACGTGAAGCGTCTAGCGGCGCCCGGGGTCAGGGAGCACCTCCAGCTGGACGCCCCCAGCAAGCCGGAGCTGACCATCCAGACGGCGCCCTACGAGGCGGTCTACACAGAGCTGCAGGCCATATGCGCCGCTCTGGGGCCCAAGGAGAAGGTCTGGATCAGCGACAAGGCCAGCTGTGCCCTCACACAGGTCATCCCCAAGGTGAGAGAGAGAGAGAGAGAGAGAGAGAGAGAGAGAGAGAGAGAGAGAGAGAGAGAGAGAGAGAGAGAGAGAGAGAGAGAGAGAGAGAGAGAGAGAGAGAGAGAGAGAGAGAGAGAGAGAGAGAGAGAGAGAGAGAGAGAGAGAGAGAGAGAGAGAGAGAGAGAGAGAGAGAGAGAGAGAGAGAGAGAGAGAGAGAGAGAGAGAGAGAGAGAGAGAGAGAGAGAGAGAGAGAGAGAGAGAGAGAGAGAGAGAGAGAGAGAGAGAGAGAGAGAGAGAGAGAGAGAGAGACAGACACACACCCAGTCCCATACAACAACCCCTACCCCCCCCCCCCCCTACGCACTTGTGGTTCTGTGTGCATCAGTTGGTAGAGCTTGAGGGTCATGGGAGGGTTATGTATGGGATGTGTGTACCTGTTTGGAGTGTTCACTTGACTGGCAATGGTGTAACGTTGTAACTAACACTTCTAGTATGTTTACCACGAAGTTACTCATCTTTTCTACACGAGACTCTGTGAATAAAATAGGTACTGTACCGTAAGTGCATAGTGATTTTGGTGTATCTCATTGTTTGTTTATCTTTTACTTTTGTCCAGGCCCACCGGTCCCCTATCCCCTACACTCCCCTCTGCCTCGCCAAAGCTGTCAAGAACACCACTGAGATTCAAGGGATGAAAATGGCCCATGTAGGTGACCTTTGAACCATGAGCTCTAAGGGCTGGTTTCCCAGACCCAGATTAATAATCTAGCCCTGGACTAAATTACATGCTTTTTTTTATTGAAAATGTTTTTAGTCTAAGATTATGCTCTAGGTCTGGGATAGCAACCCTAAATGTACTTTGTCGACTGGGCATGATGAAATCACATTCAGTCACTGTAATGTTTTCCTACCCCTACAGATCAAGGACGCTGTTGCTCTGTGTGAGCTTTTCGCTTGGCTGGAAAAGGAGGTATTTTACATCACTAATGAAAATATAAAATATAGTATGTTATACAAAAAAATATATAGAGATATAGATATCAATAAGGGCAATTCCACTGTAACAGAATGTTGTGGGTCTAGATTATTCACCTTCAAACGTACTTGATAGCAAATTTAGAACATACAACTCCATGCACAAGGACTACTACTAACAATCTCCACTGAACATGAAAAAAAGAGGAACTGCAGATTCGGAATTACCCTGTTTTTAACCACATTTCCCCCCAAAATGTGTAACCACATGTCCCCAAAACTCAAATAAATATCTATAAATAAAAATATGTGGAACCCAAAAGGGTTCCTAAAGGGTCGTCCCAAAAAGGCAATACTGTACAATACTGGATGTGAATGTAGCCACACTGAGTTTGATACCAAGCCACACCCAGTTGCACTCATTTCTTTATCATTTAGTTGTTCTACTACACGTATGATCTCCTCCAAACCAACATATGGAATTAGGAAATACAAACCTGTCTTTTTTAACCTGTCAGATAAATAAGGAAATTAAATAAAGTTTTCATGGTTACTAAAAAAACGCATCACAGTCACATACTTTCAAGCAGCACTGTATGTATTATTTATAATAACTGCCAACAACAATCATTTCCCCACACCACACATGGAAGGAAACCAATTGTTTGAAGTATATCTTATCTCTATGAACAAACTATGTGGCAACTTCACAATCTTCCTCATGATTACGTGACAATGTAATTTTCTTATAGATTCCAAAAGGCACTGTGACGGAGATCTCTGCAGCAGATAAGGCAGAAGAATTCCGCAGGTTGTTTTATTTTTTCGTTACTGTTTCGGTTACGGTTACGGTTTCCCAACAAACAACTTTGAATAAAACTGTTCCTGGATTCGTAGCCAAGTAAGGGACTTTTTGAGTCCCAAGACGATATGACCGCAATGCATGTGAGAATATTGTAGACTTATATCGCAACCTAGTGGAATGATTAATCATGCTAGTGAGTGCAACGAGAAATACAGTCATCTTTCTTTGCTTACCTGACACCTCTCTATTGCTATATGCAATAGCCAGGGAAGGAGGCTAGTATTACAGAGCAATGTTGCTTCCGTATTCAGTCCCACTGTGGTAATATAAATGTGTATGTATGTATTTGTAGTCAACAGAAAGACTTTGTCGGCCTGAGCTTCCCATCCATTTCAAGTGTGGGACCGAACGGCGCCATCATACATTACAGGTACGGTTGGTTTACTGGATATATTTATTTGAGTGTGGTTAACACCGATTTGTCTAAAATGCTTGTTCTAATCTAGATGAACCAAGTGGATGGTTGTTGTTGATAATGTTGGTGGTGTTGACCTGGTGTTTGTGTCTCTCCTTCCTGTAGACCCCTCCCTGAAACCAACAGAACTCTCTCTCTAAACGAAGTCTACCTCCTTGACTCCGGAGCCCAGTACACGTAAGTTCAGCCCTCGCCACAGAGGCCAATAATGCTCACGTACTATAGGATGAAGTAGCAAGAGAATGGGGGCTCTTAGGTGGCGTAGCGGGTTAAGCGCTGACCATGTAACCGCAGGGTCCCCGGTTCGATTCCGGCCGGGGACATATCCTGCATGTCATCCCTCCTCTCTCTCTCTCACCCATCTTTCCTGTCTAAATCTTCACTGTATCTATCAATAAAATGAAAAATATGAGTGGGACTGCCCCACTCAGAAAAAATTACTTTAAAAAAAAGAAAAAGTAGCAAGAGAATACTGCAACATAATTTTTTGGTTATTGTGACATCTGTCTCCTTCTGTAGCGATGGTACCACAGATGTCACCCGCACCATGCACTTTGGAACCCCCTCTGCTTACGAGAAGGTACAGGGAAATAACCAGTCATTCAAGTTCGTATGTATTATTATGGTGACCTGGGGCTAATAATAATACATTATTATGTACAGAATGTAGCGTCCAGTATTGCATTTCAGGCCCTGTGGAAAGTCCCATTGAATGTCCCATCTCATGAACTCGTGTCTTGCCTCTATGTCTGTCCTCAGGAATGCTTCACCTATGTTCTGAAGGGACACATAGCTGTCAGTGCCGCCATTTTCCCAAACGGAACCAAAGGTACTACAGTACCCAGCGGTCTCACTGTTAGCACACTCACAACACAGTTTTAATATTTGTTGAAATGATTATATTTCATGTAGAATGTTTGTATTGCGCTGTATGCAGATCTGTACGTTTCAAATACTTCCAACTCTGCCTACTCTGTGCTTGATTTACCTCAGAGTTGACCGTTTTGGGTCCAGTTAATTGGTTCCATTGTACCAGGGAAACGAAATCAAGCGCACGTCAAGTATCTGAAAGCATTTCCCATATGTATTTTGACCATACACAGCTCTGTCTGTGAGAAACTCTAACCCCCGCTCCTCCTCCTCCCCCCCGTCGTGTCCCCCTGTCCTCAGGCCACCTTCTGGACTCGTTTGCCCGCGCGCCCCTGTGGGAGTCTGGGCTGGATTACCTCCATGGTACAGGCCACGGCGTAGGCTGCTTCCTCAACGTCCACGAGGGGCCCTGCGGCATCAGCTACAAGACCTTCGCTGACGAGCCCCTGGAGGCCGGCATGATCGTCAGCGATGGTACACACACGCGTGACCTTTTTACATTTTCCACTTCTTTCTTTCGAGCAATCCTTCTTTCGTTCTCTCTTCTCTCTTCTCTATTGTGTCCCTCTCTCTCTCTCTCTCTCTCTCTCTCTCTCTCTCTCTCTCTCTCTCTCTCTCTCTCCCCATTATTCCATTATTGATTGACTTCCTTTGGTCATTTTGTATTTTCAGTTCATGTGGAATTTCTCATGTATTTCCTCAGAACCTGGCTACTATGAAGATGGATCCTTCGGCATTAGAATTGAAAATGTTGTCCTTGTGGTGCCGGCCAAGCCCAAGGTAAGGCGGCTGTGGCTCAGGAGGTAGAGCCGGCATCTAATGATCGCAAGGTCGGCGGTTCGGCAGTTTGATCCACGGCTGGCCATGTGTCGAGGTGTCCTTGGGCAACCCACTGAACCCCACATTGCTGAGCGGGCCGGCACCTTGCATGGCTGCTTGCCGCCATTGGTGTGTGAATGTGTGTGTGAATGGGTGAATGAGAGGACATTGTAAAGTACTTTGGTGTATAGCTTATGGCTATATAAGTATAGTCCATTTGTACGGCACTGAGTAGTATTAACTTCTACAATATATGGCGATAGTAGAATAAGAGCACTACTATTTATACAGGCTCAGTTTGCTTACAGTATAAGTACACATACCTAAGTGTAAAACAACATTTTGATTAGAGTTAAGAATTAGTAGTACCGGTAATAGAGCATTATTGTTTGGTACAGTGTTAATGTACAGTCTTAACTCTTGTCCTCTAGTCTAAGTAAAGAGACCTAAGTGTAGAATAACACCTTAAAGTAAAGGATATGTTTTAGTGTGTGGTCCAGTATTGATATTTGTTCCTGGTGTGTCTCCCCAGTATAACTACCGAAACAGGGGCAGTCTGACGTTCGAGGCTCTCACACTGGTGCCCATCCAGGTCAAGATGATCAACACAGACCTGCTCACTCAGAAAGAGGTTAGCGTTGTCCTTCATTCCTGTGATAAATTAATGAATACATGGATTCTTTAGGAAGTATCATCCTTTTATTGCTATTGAAAAATAAAGTATTTTTTAATAGATGTACTTACAGTATACATGTTTTCACTCGTGAATATACAATAGCTGAAGATTTATTTTATTTTTTTTAAGTTTCATATAGAATCTATCATGTGAAGAAAAAGATATACACATGTCAATCACAGTTGTCCTTTCACACAGTCATCATCATGCTGTATTCATGACATGTCGGAACAAGGAAACTCAGAAATGTTTGACTGGAAACCTGTCGTACTCAGATGATACTGGAGTTTCCCACTGTATTCTACACTCTTTCCCAGAGTATCAGAATCAACCAATAGGAATCTCTACACAAATAGTTAATT
Organism: Nansenia antarctica; assembly: GCF_963989245.1. Classification (NCBI taxonomy): domain Eukaryota; kingdom Metazoa; phylum Chordata; class Actinopteri; order Argentiniformes; family Microstomatidae; genus Nansenia; species Nansenia antarctica. Next base: position 17,393,327 of record NC_137675.1, read on the forward strand.
TTAACTCTGAGATTCTGAGTTACCGACTTGTCATGAACTCACCGGTAGTTCTGCCATTACCTCTGACACGCCTCTCTCTTCCCTGCAGCGTGATTGGTTGAACGATTACCACAGGCAGTGCCGGGAGACAGTTGGAGCAGAACTGGAGAGGCAGGGTCGCAAGGAGGCCCTGGCTTGGATGATGAGGGAAACTGAGCCCATCGCCTGAAAAGTATTCTCTGACTGACTCTACTAACTTAATGAAAATGGTTTGCACAGGAGTACGATCAAGTGAACGCTCAGCAGTGATAATCTTTTCTGCTTTTCCTTGGAGAAGCTCTCGTTTATCTTCACTCTGGCATTCTGGTCTCTGTGTTTCACTCTACGCTTCTTTTGTAACGCACACCATTAACTGTTTTATGACAATTCAATAAAAATCACATGTGGGGAAAAAAAATAAGCTTGTTTGATCCACTTAGGCAATGTTGATTTGGATATTGACAAACAAAAACAACAACCACCCCCGTCCCCGTCCCCCCCCATTCTCATGAACTGGAACGTTCCACCTTGTTTTAGAGCTGCATGTAAAAGTTAGGCGGGTCCAGGGTGATACCACTATTGGGGTCCTTGGCGTAGTCCTGTAGCGTCAGTGCAGTTTTATGTACGTCTTGCTCCTCCGATACAGAGGGGGCGCTGTTCTCCTCCTCCTCCAGCCCTATGGGCAGGGGGTTACTATAGATGTAGTAGATCCTGGAGTTGTCCTTAGACGCGTCCTGTTTCCTGAAGAGGGCCAGAGGGTTTTTGAAGCTGGTGGACCTCTTCACTCCTCTGAAGTCCACAGGGTTCACCGGTTCCTCTCGATCCACGGCGCTCTCATACACATGGGCCCTCTTTGATTGCCTGGGGGGGGGGGGGAGTTTACAGTAATAGTGGCCATATTACTGTGTAATTGCTCTTTTATGGACAGTATTCAGATTGCGTAGAGTGTAGCAAGTATGGTAATAATTATAATAATATAATAATTATGGCTTTATGACAGCGTACGTACCTCCTGCGATTGTGGCAGGAGATGGTGCAGAATAGGCCTGTGACAGTCAGAATACACAATGCCAGGGATGTTATGATGATGTTGAAGACCTTGAACTCTGGGGACGAGATTGAACAAAGAACAAGCGAAGAAGACCAACTGTCAGGCCTTGATTGAATCAGAACATAGAAAATTCCATTAATTAATATTCAGACGACTGTATCTACTAATTCAATGTTAACATTAAGTGATGACGTATACCAGAAACCCAGTGATGTCTCAATTGAAGAGAGATTTAATCCGAATTAAACTTTTGGGGATTAATAAAAGTTGTACATGAATATGAAAACAGCATGGTTTACGTACCGTACAAGGCAGCGTTCACCTCCTGGTCGACCGTCCCCAGAACCACGGTCCTGTTGAGGGTGAAGTCGACCGCGGTCGCCGTACTGTGGTTGTGGTCTCCGCTCATGCTGTTGACATTGGCGTCCCGCTCGTGAACTGAGCCCCAGCTTCAGGCTCCGCTTGCCGACTCTCAATAGCCCCAGTCATGTGACCCAACAGTCTGGGCACCGTCGCTGTGGAAACTCGCCCCTCTTTTGTTGCCCCCTCAGTCTTTGTACCCCTTAGTTCTTCCACCCCCCCCTGCCCCCGCCACTCTGCACCCCCTGTTTACACATGACTATTCTCTCCATCTTTGAGGGACAGTGAGGGAGGGAGGGAGAGTGGCCGACTTCTATCAGGCTCAGTATGGTGCACCACTACAATGGTATAGAGTGAGAGTGAGAGAGAGAGGGTATACAATAATAGAGTGAGAGTCTTTGGGCTTCTTTGGCAGACCAACACCACCTGCCACCACTCTCAGCACAAACAAGATGCATGGCACTCTGAGAAGCTCTCTTGACAGTGAGAAGATCATAATGACAAGTGAGTTGTTACTCTCACAAACACACACACACACACACACACACACACACACACACACACACACACACACACAGACAAGGGAGTTGATAAGGAGATAACATATTTATCTCCTTATCAACTCCCTTGTCTGTGTCTGTGTGAATGACCTACAGTACATTCAGTACAATATATTAGATGGCTTGGTTTGCTAAATGACAGTGCACTGTTCACAGATACTGACTGACAGCCATTGTCATTGTCTTTCTACCACCGGGCTGTAGCCATGGTGTCAGTGGACCATGGCAGCATCAACCAGACTGCAACAAAGGAAGCCTTCTCCCCAGACCTTCTGCTTCATTTCACACTGGAACACCACCCTGTATTACGCAATGTGCTCTGCCCACCCCCCCCCCCCCCCCCACACACACACACACGTCAATACAATAGTCAGCTTCCTATTTGACAAGAGAAGATGAGGAGAGGCTGGGATATTAAATACTAAACAGCTGGCAACAAAAGTGAGTACACCCCATAGTGAGCATGTCTAAATTGTGCCCAAAGTGTCAATATTTTGTGTGACCACCATTGTTATCTAGCACTGCTTTAACCCTCCTGGGCATGGAATTCACCAGAGCTGCACAGGTTGCTTCTGGAATCTTCTTCCACTCCTCCATGACGACATCACGGAGCCCACGGATGTTGGACACCTTGCACTCCTCCACCTTCCTCTTGAGGATGCCCCACATGTGCTCAATTGGGTTTAGGTCTGGAGACATACTTGGCCAGTCCATCACCTTAACCTTCAGCTTCTTCAGCAAGGCCGTTGTCATCTTGGAGGTGTGTTTAGGGTCATTATCATGTTGGAAAACTGCCCTAAAAAACGGCCCAGTTTCCGAAGAGAGGGGATCATGCTCTGCTGCAGGATGTCACAGTATATATTGGAATTCATGTGTCCCTCAATGAAATGCAGCTCCCCAGTGCCGGCAGCACTCATGCAGCCCCAGACCATGATGCTGCCACCACCATGCTTGACTGTAGGCAAAACACATTTGTCTTGGTACTCCTCACCAGGGTGCCGCCACACACGCCGGACACCATCTGACCCAAACAGGTTTATTTTGGTCTCATCAGACCACAGGACATGGTTCCAGTAACTCATGTTCTTGGATTCATTGTCTTCAGCAAACCGTTTGCGGGCTTTCTTATGCATCGGTTTCAGAAGAGGCTTCTGTCTGGGGCGACGGCCATACAAACCGATTTGATGCAGTGTGCGGCGTATGGTCTGGGCACTGACAGGCTGACATCCCACTTCTGCAACCTCTGCAGCAATGCTGGAAGCACTCGCACGTATATTTTTGGAAACCAACGTCTGGATATGACGCTGAGCACGTGGACTCAACTTCTTTGGTCGACCCTGGCGAGGCCTGTTCCGAGTGGAACCTGTCCTGGAAAACCGCTGTATGATCTTAGCCACTGTGCTGCAACTCATTTTCAGGGTGTTGGCACTCTTCTTATAGCCAAGGCCATCTTTGTGAAGCGCAATAATCCTTTTTTTCAGCCGCTCAGAGAGTTCCTTGCCATGAGGTGCCATGTTGTCCAGCGTTCAGAGAGAATTGTGCCCAAAACACCAAATTTAACAGCCCTGCTTATCATTTACACCTGAATCCTTGTAACACTAACGAGTCACATGACACCAGGGCGGGAAAACAACATCATTGGGCACAATTAGGACATGTTCACTATGGGGTGTACTCACTTTTGTTGCCAGCTGTTTAGACATTAACAGCTGTGTACTGAGTAATTTTCAAAGGACAATAAATCTATACTGTTATTCAAGCAGCACACTGACTACTTTAAGTTATATCAAAGTTTCAGTAGGATAATGTTATCCCCTGAAAGGATATAACAGAATATTTGCAAAAATCTAAAGGGTGTACTCACTTTTGAGATATACTGTACATAATAACACAATGGCAGTAACACAACATCCACTTCTGTTTGTCTCATAACAACACTTCTTCATCTTAGGATGATGGAGGAACAGAAGCACATTGACCAGGATGTTGCGTCCCACAGTCCAATATTGAATACACTACCAATTCAGCATTACATTTATGTTTACAGTAATGTATATGCATTTAACCATTTACAATACAGGAGTAGTGTCTGTGTTGCTTGTGGCCAACAGTAGCAGGAGGGTTGTTCACCATTAAGTCTCGGTCATGACGGTCAAATAAGCAGCAGTGAGAGTTTTTCAGGAAACTATTTCTCCCACGTTCCATTGGTTCACAGAGGAGACAGAGAGAGGCGCTTAATACCCCCCCTGCTGTGACAGCGTCTGGAGGATTCACTCTCAAGACCCCCTTGTGTGTAATCTTTCTCTGTCTCACTATCTCTTTCTCCCTGTCAGTGTGTCTCTCTTACTGTTCTCTCTTTCTCACTGTCTCTCTATCTCCCTCATCCTGCCAGTCTATTGCTCTCTCTCTCTCCCCCCTCCCCCCCTCTTTCTCTCTCTCTCACTCTCCAGGCTTGGTGCCAGACTCATCACAATAAATATGGTGGGATATCAACAGGAAACCCTGAGAGTAGAATAGGAAATAGAAATTGTTTATAAAGTCTGCAGGGACGCACTATTAATACATATCTGACACTCCACAGGGAGAGATGGGACTTTGATACTATCAAAAATAGTATTGTAGATGACATGGAAAATGTTATAAATGATGGGATTATTCAAGAAGTATATTATTTAAAAATATGTTTTTCCCATTGACAGATAAGGACAGTAGGTCTGCTGTGGCGGGACCTATGAACTACAAAAACATACAACCTCTTATAAAATATCCACTGAGGGTTTACAGCAATTGGCATAATGCAGCATTTGATTTTTTGATTTGATTTGATTTTATTAATTCATGCTTGCAGTGGAGCCAAGGCCCCACTGAAAAACTGCAGAACTTACATAGATATGACACACAATATTAGCAGCACAACAATTACACAACAATTTTAAAGTTTAAAAATATTTCAAGGCGGCAAAGCAAGGGCAGGTAGCAGTCATGGTAGCCATGCTGTATTATGTGTGAGTCTAGATATTGTCATTGTACAGTCTAACTGCAGTATGCAGGGTTGAGTTTTTCAGCCTGCTGGTTTTGGCCTTTGGTTCAGCCAGCTTATGCTGGTTCCTCAGTGTCCTGGCAGTGCAGCTGCCTCGTGTTGGAGGTAGCAGGTCATGCAGAGGGTGTTGCTCGTCATGCATGTTCCTGACCAGCTTCACTGCGGCCTCCACTGCGACAATTTGCAGTTGTCCATACAGCATGTGTCCTTGACAGTAATGTTATCATTATGTAATTCAGCTGACTTTATACCCCGGTAAAGCCATGAGACACAATATGGCCGTTGGAAAGACAATGGCCATGTTCATTACATACTTAGATTCGGATTCATTGTCATTGGCATGGTACTAGTACAGAGACAACGAAATGCATTCGGCATCTTGCCCAATAGTGCATAGTGCAAAAGCCATAAAGATATATGTACAGATATATGTACAGTGAGTTATATACAGACAAGCACGAGATATGTGCAGTAAGATATACCCATAATGCTGCATTAAGTCGCTCCTCGGAAACTCTGAGCTTCCCACCAACATTTTGCGTAGGGCTCCTCATTGGCTAATTCTGAGGTAGCTCAGAGTTTCATAGTTCCAAGGAGGAGCAAATGAACGCAGCATAATATCCCAGCCTCTCCTCATCTTCTCTTGTCAAATAGGAAGCTGACTATTGTATTGACGTGTGTGTGTGTGTGGGGGGGGTGGGCAGAGCACATTGCGTAATACAGGGTGGTGTTCCAGTGTGAAATGAAGCAGAAGGTCTGGGGAGAAGGCTTCCTTTGTTGCAGTCTGGTTGATGCTGCCATGGTCCACTGACACCATGGCTACAGCCCGGTGGTAGAAAGACAATGACAATGGCTGTCAGTCAGTATCTGTGAACAGTGCACTGTCATTTAGCAAACCAAGCCATCTAATATATTGTACTGAATGTACTGTAGGTCATTCACACAGACACAGACAAGGGAGTTGATAAGGAGATAAATATGTTATCTCCTTATCAACTCCCTTGTCTGTGTGTGTGTGTGTGTGTGTGTGTGTGTGTGTGTGTTTGTGAGAGTAACAACTCACTTGTCATTATGATCTTCTCACTGTCAAGAGAGCTTCTCAGAGTGCCATGCATCTTGTTTGTGCTGAGAGTGGTGGCAGGTGGTGTTGGTCTGCCAAAGAAGCCCAAAGACTCTCACTCTATTATTGTATACCCTCTCTCTCTCACTCTCACTCTATACCATTGTAGTGGTGCACCATACTGAGCCTGATAGAAGTCGGCCACTCTCCCTCCCTCCCTCACTGTCCCTCAAAGATGGAGAGAATAGTCATGTGTAAACAGGGGGTGCAGAGTGGCGGGGGCAGGGGGGGGTGGAAGAACTAAGGGGTACAAAGACTGAGGGGGCAACAAAAGAGGGGCGAGTTTCCACAGCGACGGTGCCCAGACTGTTGGGTCACATGACTGGGGCTATTGAGAGTCGGCAAGCGGAGCCTGAAGCTGGGGCTCAGTTCACGAGCGGGACGCCAATGTCAACAGCATGAGCGGAGACCACAACCACAGTACGGCGACCGCGGTCGACTTCACCCTCAACAGGACCGTGGTTCTGGGGACGGTCGACCAGGAGGTGAACGCTGCCTTGTACGGTACGTAAACCATGCTGTTTTCATATTCATGTACAACTTTTATTAATCCCCAAAAGTTTAATTCGGATTAAATCTCTCTTCAATTGAGACATCACTGGGTTTCTGGTATACGTCATCACTTAATGTTAACATTGAATTAGTAGATAGTCGTCTGAATATTAATTAATGGAATTTTCTATGTTCTGATTCAATCAAGGCCTGACAGTTGGTCTTCTTCGCTTGTTCTTTGTTCAATCTCGTCCCCAGAGTTCAAGGTCTTCAACATCATCATAACATCCCTGGCATTGTGTATTCTGACTGTCACAGGCCTATTCTGCACCATCTCCTGCCACAATCGCAGGAGGTACGTACGCTGTCATAAAGCCATAATTATTATATTATTATAATTATTACCATACTTGCTACACTCTACGCAATCTGAATACTGTCCATAAAAGAGCAATTACACAGTAATATGGCCACTATTACTGTAAACTCCCCCCCCCCCCAGGCAATCAAAGAGGGCCCATGTGTATGAGAGCGCCGTGGATCGAGAGGAACCGGTGAACCCTGTGGACTTCAGAGGAGTGAAGAGGTCCACCAGCTTCAAAAACCCTCTGGCCCTCTTCAGGAAACAGGACGCGTCTAAGGACAACTCCAGGATCTACTACATCTATAGTAACCCCCTGCCCATAGGGCTGGAGGAGGAGGAGAACAGCGCCCCCTCTGTATCGGAGGAGCAAGACGTACATAAAACTGCACTGACGCTACAGGACTACGCCAAGGACCCCAATAGTGGTATCACCCTGGACCCGCCTAACTTTTACATGCAGCTCTAAAACAAGGTGGAACGTTCCAGTTCATGAGAATGGGGGGGGACGGGGACGGGGGTGGTTGTTGTTTTTGTTTGTCAATATCCAAATCAACATTGCCTAAGTGGATCAAACAAGCTTATTTTTTTTCCCCACATGTGATTTTTATTGAATTGTCATAAAACAGTTAATGGTGTGCGTTACAAAAGAAGCGTAGAGTGAAACACAGAGACCAGAATGCCAGAGTGAAGATAAACGAGAGCTTCTCCAAGGAAAAGCAGAAAAGATTATCACTGCTGAGCGTTCACTTGATCGTACTCCTGTGCAAACCATTTCATTAAGTTAGTAGAGTCAGTCAGAGAATACTTTTCAGGCGATGGGCTCAGTTTCCCTCATCATCCAAGCCAGGGCCTCCTTGCGACCCTGCCTCTCCAGTTCTGCTCCAACTGTCTCCCGGCACTGCCTGTGGTAATCGTTCAACCAATCACGCTGCAGGGAAGAGAGAGGCGTGTCAGAGGTAATGGCAGAACTACCGGTGAGTAACTCAGAATCTCAGAGTTAAAATTAACTATTTGTGTAGAGATTCCTATTGGTTGATTCTGATACTCTGGGAAAGAGTGTAGAATACAGTGGGAAACTCCAGTATCATCTGAGTACGACAGGTTTCCAGTCAAACATTTCTGAGTTTCCTTGTTCCGACATGTCATGAATACAGCATGATGATGACTGTGTGAAAGGACAACTGTGATTGACATGTGTATATCTTTTTCTTCACATGATAGATTCTATATGAAACTTAAAAAAAAAAAAAAAAATCTTCAGCTATTGTATATTCACGAGTGAAAACATGTATACTGTAAGTACATCTATTAAAAAATACTTTATTTTTCAATAGCAATAAAAGGATGATACTTCCTAAAGAATCCATGTATTCATTAATTTATCACAGGAATGAAGGACAACGCTAACCTCTTTCTGAGTGAGCAGGTCTGTGTTGATCATCTTGACCTGGATGGGCACCAGTGTGAGAGCCTCGAACGTCAGACTGCCCCTGTTTCGGTAGTTATACTGGGGAGACACACCAGGAACAAATATCAATACTGGACCACACACTAAAACATATCCTTTACTTTAAGGTGTTATTCTACACTTAGGTCTCTTTACTTAGACTAGAGGACAAGAGTTAAGACTGTACATTAACACTGTACCAAACAATAATGCTCTATTACCGGTACTACTAATTCTTAACTCGAATCAAAATGTTGTTTTACACTTAGGTATGTGTACTTATACTGTAAGCAAACTGAGCCTGTATAAATAGTAGTGCTCTTATTCTACTATCGCCATATATTGTAGAAGTTAATACTACTCAGTGCCGTACAAATGGACTATACTTATATAGCCATAAGCTATACACCAAAGTACTTTACAATGTCCTCTCATTCACCCATTCACACACACATTCACACACCAATGGCGGCAAGCAGCCATGCAAGGTGCCGGCCCGCTCAGCAATGTGGGGTTCAGTGGGTTGCCCAAGGACACCTCGACACATGGCCAGCCGTGGATCAAACTGCCGAACCGCCGACCTTGCGATCATTAGATGCCGGCTCTACCTCCTGAGCCACAGCCGCCTTACCTTGGGCTTGGCCGGCACCACAAGGACAACATTTTCAATTCTAATGCCGAAGGATCCATCTTCATAGTAGCCAGGTTCTGAGGAAATACATGAGAAATTCCACATGAACTGAAAATACAAAATGACCAAAGGAAGTCAATCAATAATGGAATAATGGGGAGAGAGAGAGAGAGAGAGAGAGAGAGAGAGAGAGAGAGAGAGAGAGAGAGAGAGAGAGAGGGACACAATAGAGAAGAGAGAAGAGAGAACGAAAGAAGGATTGCTCGAAAGAAAGAAGTGGAAAATGTAAAAAGGTCACGCGTGTGTGTACCATCGCTGACGATCATGCCGGCCTCCAGGGGCTCGTCAGCGAAGGTCTTGTAGCTGATGCCGCAGGGCCCCTCGTGGACGTTGAGGAAGCAGCCTACGCCGTGGCCTGTACCATGGAGGTAATCCAGCCCAGACTCCCACAGGGGCGCGCGGGCAAACGAGTCCAGAAGGTGGCCTGAGGACAGGGGGACACGACGGGGGGGAGGAGGAGGAGCGGGGGTTAGAGTTTCTCACAGACAGAGCTGTGTATGGTCAAAATACATATGGGAAATGCTTTCAGATACTTGACGTGCGCTTGATTTCGTTTCCCTGGTACAATGGAACCAATTAACTCGACCCAAAACGGTCAACTCTGAGGTAAATCAAGCACAGAGTAGGCAGAGTTGGAAGTATTTGAAACGTACAGATCTGCATACAGCGCAATACAAACATTCTACATGAAATATAATCATTTCAACAAATATTAAAACTGTGTTGTGAGTGTGCTAACAGTGAGACCGCTGGGTACTGTAGTACCTTTGGTTCCGTTTGGGAAAATGGCGGCACTGACAGCTATGTGTCCCTTCAGAACATAGGTGAAGCATTCCTGAGGACAGACATAGAGGCAAGACACGAGTTCATGAGATGGGACATTCAATGGGACTTTCCACAGGGCCTGAAATGCAATACTGGACGCTACATTCTGTACATAATAATGTATTATTATTAGCCCCAGGTCACCATAATAATACATACGAACTTGAATGACTGGTTATTTCCCTGTACCTTCTCGTAAGCAGAGGGGGTTCCAAAGTGCATGGTGCGGGTGACGTCTGTGGTACCATCGCTACAGAAGGAGACAGATGTCACAATAACCAAAAAATTATGTTGCAGTATTCTCTTGCTACTTTTTCTTTTTTTTAAAGAAATTTTTTCTGAGTGGGGCAGTCCCACTCATATTTTTCATTTTATTGATAGATACAGTGAAGATTTAGACAGGAAAGATGGGTGAGAGAGAGAGAGGAGGGATGACATGCAGGATATGTCCCCGGCCGGAATCGAACCGGGGACCCTGCGGTTACATGGTCAGCGCTTAACCCGCTACGCCACCTAAGAGCCCCCATTCTCTTGCTACTTCATCCTATAGTACGTGAGCATTATTGGCCTCTGTGGCGAGGGCTGAACTTACGTGTACTGGGCTCCGGAGTCAAGGAGGTAGACTTCGTTTAGAGAGAGAGTTCTGTTGGTTTCAGGGAGGGGTCTACAGGAAGGAGAGACACAAACACCAGGTCAACACCACCAACATTATCAACAACAACCATCCACTTGGTTCATCTAGATTAGAACAAGCATTTTAGACAAATCGGTGTTAACCACACTCAAATAAATATATCCAGTAAACCAACCGTACCTGTAATGTATGATGGCGCCGTTCGGTCCCACACTTGAAATGGATGGGAAGCTCAGGCCGACAAAGTCTTTCTGTTGACTACAAATACATACATACACATTTATATTACCACAGTGGGACTGAATACGGAAGCAACATTGCTCTGTAATACTAGCCTCCTTCCCTGGCTATTGCATATAGCAATAGAGAGGTGTCAGGTAAGCAAAGAAAGATGACTGTATTTCTCGTTGCACTCACTAGCATGATTAATCATTCCACTAGGTTGCGATATAAGTCTACAATATTCTCACATGCATTGCGGTCATATCGTCTTGGGACTCAAAAAGTCCCTTACTTGGCTACGAATCCAGGAACAGTTTTATTCAAAGTTGTTTGTTGGGAAACCGTAACCGTAACCGAAACAGTAACGAAAAAATAAAACAACCTGCGGAATTCTTCTGCCTTATCTGCTGCAGAGATCTCCGTCACAGTGCCTTTTGGAATCTATAAGAAAATTACATTGTCACGTAATCATGAGGAAGATTGTGAAGTTGCCACATAGTTTGTTCATAGAGATAAGATATACTTCAAACAATTGGTTTCCTTCCATGTGTGGTGTGGGGAAATGATTGTTGTTGGCAGTTATTATAAATAATACATACAGTGCTGCTTGAAAGTATGTGACTGTGATGCGTTTTTTTAGTAACCATGAAAACTTTATTTAATTTCCTTATTTATCTGACAGGTTAAAAAAGACAGGTTTGTATTTCCTAATTCCATATGTTGGTTTGGAGGAGATCATACGTGTAGTAGAACAACTAAATGATAAAGAAATGAGTGCAACTGGGTGTGGCTTGGTATCAAACTCAGTGTGGCTACATTCACATCCAGTATTGTACAGTATTGCCTTTTTGGGACGACCCTTTAGGAGCCCTTTTGGGTTCCACATATTTTTATTTATAGATATTTATTTGAGTTTTGGGGACATGTGGTTACACATTTTGGGGGGAAATGTGGTTAAAAACAGGGTAATTCCGAATCTGCAGTTCCTCTTTTTTTCATGTTCAGTGGAGATTGTTAGTAGTAGTCCTTGTGCATGGAGTTGTATGTTCTAAATTTGCTATCAAGTACGTTTGAAGGTGAATAATCTAGACCCACAACATTCTGTTACAGTGGAATTGCCCTTATTGATATCTATATCTCTATATATTTTTTTGTATAACATACTATATTTTATATTTTCATTAGTGATGTAAAATACCTCCTTTTCCAGCCAAGCGAAAAGCTCACACAGAGCAACAGCGTCCTTGATCTGTAGGGGTAGGAAAACATTACAGTGACTGAATGTGATTTCATCATGCCCAGTCTACAAAGTACATTTAGGGTTGCTATCCCAGACCTAGAGCATAATCTTAGACTAAAAACATTTTCAATAAAAAAAAGCATGTAATTTAGTCCAGGGCTAGATTATTCATCTGGGTCTGGGAAACCAGCCCTTAGAGCTCATGGTTCAAAGGTCACCTACATGGGCCATTTTCATCCCTTGAATCTCAGTGGTGTTCTTGACAGCTTTGGCGAGGCAGAGGGGAGTGTAGGGGATAGGGGACCGGTGGGCCTGGACAAAAGTAAAAGATAAACAAACAATGAGATACACCAAAATCACTATGCACTTACGGTACAGTACCTATTTTATTCACAGAGTCTCGTGTAGAAAAGATGAGTAACTTCGTGGTAAACATACTAGAAGTGTTAGTTACAACGTTACACCATTGCCAGTCAAGTGAACACTCCAAACAGGTACACACATCCCATACATAACCCTCCCATGACCCTCAAGCTCTACCAACTGATGCACACAGAACCACAAGTGCGTAGGGGGGGGTAGGGGTTGTTGTATGGGACTGGGTGTGTGTCTGTCTCTCTCTCTCTCTCTCTCTCTCTCTCTCTCTCTCTCTCTCTCTCTCTCTCTCTCTCTCTCTCTCTCACCTTGGGGATGACCTGTGTGAGGGCACAGCTGGCCTTGTCGCTGATCCAGACCTTCTCCTTGGGCCCCAGAGCGGCGCATATGGCCTGCAGCTCTGTGTAGACCGCCTCGTAGGGCGCCGTCTGGATGGTCAGCTCCGGCTTGCTGGGGGCGTCCAGCTGGAGGTGCTCCCTGACCCCGGGCGCCGCTAGACGCTTCACGTCCACAAACAGCCTGAGGGACGTCAACCAGGCGTCATTGGTCAGGTATGCAGTAGATTGTGACATACTGACATGGTTTCAAGGGTTTACAAGGGTTCATCATAGTTTACAGTAAGAGGGGTGAGTTTAGCAGGCACGCAATGGGAGTATTTTATTTGGAAAACGAGAGTCAGTGGTGTGCCACCTACAGTACGTACTGCTCTAGAAGGAAGTGGCGTGTTGGCATGTTGCATTCCGTTCGGGAACACGCCGGAGTAACTCAAATGTGGCAAGGAAACTGTCAAACTGTCAAACAAACAGAGACAGATGGTTCTTTTACCTTATCGTGCTCATTCCCACAATGGCGTACACAAAGAACACTGGGTTGTACTCGATGTCTGAGCCTCGGAGGTTGAACAGCCCTGGAAAGAACAAAGTTCAAACACAAAAATTCGAATGTATTTCAGTGTGTTCAAATCGGTGTTTAGACTGGTCCAGAAGCTTCTAACAGCAACCGCTAAATTTGCTCGATTTTCTTGATTTTCTGCTATATTTCCCAAATAAATAAGCTTGTACTGTGTGTTCTACCTATCATTAGTCTTCCATCGCCGGCTATCCTCCTCACCCTTTGGAGGACGACCATACAAATCTACTTATTAAGGCCCCTCTTGTCCAAGTGTGACCGGACGGCAATCAAAACAGACTGTCCTAATTAAAGACAAACACTCTGGCAGCCCAATCAGCTGGGAGAGCTCATTAACGCAGGCTAACGAGGTGCTCAGGCAGGCGTCTTGGGGGCCACCCGTGCAGGAGACAGGGTCCTTGGATCGTGATCGGGTGGCCACTCGCACGGTTATGTAACCCTGGAGACAGACGATTGGCTGTACTGGCTGTCACTCTTTGCTAGACTCTTGTGTTCTAGCCTACCACTAACACAGGGGTTCCCAAACCTTTTTGTCTCACAACCCCAAATTGACATCAATAATTTCCTGCGACCCCAATAACTGGATTACAGGGGGGCTATGACGTCCATGTGTATTCTAATCGCCTAAAAGATGCTCTTGGATGATTCAAACCCCCAAAAACGGCAAAATAGACTACAGGTGCAATACACAGACAGTGTTTGTTTTCAAACACAATATTATGTTTGCGTCTTATTTATCCAATCATAGAAGTTAGTTTGATTTACTCTGGGGGCCCCAATTTGAAATCAATTAACCTACCTCCTAACAAGGACTACACTGTACTACCTCTTACATTTACATTTTTGACATTTAGCAGATGCCTTTATCCAAAGCGACTTACAGCAAACACATTTCTCTAAGTAATTTAATCATCTATCCATCAGTCATCATAAGAAAAACTAATCTATGCTATCTTATTAATGTGGGGTGACATTGATCATGCACAGAGCATAGTTACAAAAGTAAATTAATATTCTAACATAGACACAGACTTTTCCAACACATTTGGCTATTAATCATAAATGGTTTGTCATAGTTTGGCAGTCAAAATAAACACTCTGGTGTCTCAAGGACAAGAGAAGGTGTTTCCCCATTATACAGTATGATTCTACCTACACAGGTGTGTTATTGTGCGGGTATGGCCAAACAGAATAAGGAAAGGCTACTGTACTTTGAAAGTGTTTTTTCCTCTCTGGCAGCCCTCTCTCACAAGTAATCTCTCTCTCTCTCTCTCATTGTCACAGAAACATATTTTTCTAAACATCAGGTGACCGATCTCCGTTGTGGAAACAGATCCGTGCCATGAGATCTGTGCCCAGCGGAACAACACTGACAGACTTCTCAGAATCTGAATCAATGATAGACTGCTTCCATGATTATAAGGTATTTTAATGTTAAAATATGTCATCGATTAATCGACGAAAAAACCTTTCAGTGGGCCAACTGAAGAAAACCACTGGTCTGTGAGATTATGGGTGGGATTTGTCTCATTTTACGGACAAAAGCTGACCCTGCACTTTTCTTCACTCTCTCTCACTATCAAGCATGATCATAATAAAGTTAATCATAAAGTTGATCATAATAAACTTTGAAATGATGCACCAGTGTGGGGACAATTATTGGGTTCTGGCAGCCATCAATTAATTGATTACCAAAGCTGGTATGTCGCAGGGTCTTACCCCCAATCCAACAATCCCCCAATCCCTCATCTCTGTATTGTACAGTATTCATATTGAACCAATCCCTCATCTCTGTATTGTACAGTATTCATATTGAACCAATCCCTCATCTCTGTATTGTACAGTATTCATATTGAACCAATCCCTCATCTCTGTATTGTACAGTATTCATATTGAACCAATCCCTCATCTCTGTATTGTACAGTATTCATATTGAACCAATCCCTCATCTCTGTATTGTACAGTATTCATATTGAACCAATCCCTCATCTCTGTATTGTACAGTATTCATATTGAACCAATCCCTCATCTCTGTATTGTATAGTATTCATATCGGACCCATCCCGTCTCGGACCACTCCCTCGTCTCTGTATTGTATAGTATTGTATTGGACAGTATTCATATCGCTGTATAAGAACTCTTACATGCAGTCTCATCCAGTGCCGTCGCAACAAACCAGCTGATTTTCCTCTCCGCCATCTTGGATCTAAGAGCTGTTATCTTGTCCTGCCAGGTCATACCTATAAAAGGGGGGGGGGAGTGTATTTTATTACCTAAATAAGACGTTTTGGTTCATTACGTAGTCTATACTTTTACTCATGACCGTTCACATTATATTTTATTATGATCATAAAGATCATAGAAAGATCTGTTGACCTGTTGTTTTTCCAGCTCATCTTCTAAAAATCATAGAGTGCTGGTATCAAGACATCTTCAATTCACTATACTATTATCATTGGTAAAAAAATAAAATAATAAATAAACATTAAAAAAGTATATTCAACACTACTTCATATATTCTATGTACAGTAAATCTTCACTAAATGTATCATCTGCTGTCAGTGTAAATGACATGGAATGGTGTGGGTTCTGACCGGTGTACCCCAGGGTGATGAGCTGTGTGGTGGGTCTGGAGAGAGCGTTCGGGCCCACCCAGATGACACATACATCTAATAATTTAATATATGTTCAGTGTAAATGACTAGGTGATGTGTGGTGTGGAGAGAGAGAGGGAGGGAGGGAGGGATGGAGGGAGTTCTGACCGGTGTACCCCAAGCCTAGGGTGATCAGCTGTGTGCTGGGTCTGGCAGGGCGGTCCACCCAGACGGCATCTATCAGGTTGTCCTGCACCGCCACCAGAGAGTGACCCGCGCTGGTCAGAGCCTTGGTCATGTTCTTCCACTGGTCTTGAAGACACACAGACACAGACACACACACACACACACACACACACATTTTAAATGCTTTATTTATGTCCACATACATGTACAATTCTAAAGGACATAAATACTAACAGTGCATTTTGATATCATGGAAACAATCTGTTACAGTAATGCTGAGCCAACAACCAGTTCTGCCACACACAGGATGTTATTCACACCAGATGATACCAGTGGGTTGACAGATACAGTATCAGTACTGTAAAACAGACAGTATCCAGCTCATGGGTACAGGAAGCACCGCCTTCTCCATATTGAGCGGCTACCAATAACAGCGGATACTGAGCAATACTTTGCTAACTGTTTGGCCCTTCTCTTAGGTAGACCAGCCATTTGAAGGCCTCTAACAACAGACATATTCAACAAATGAATATATAGCCTCAGCACTAGACAACAACATGAATATTGTGTAGCATACATTCTGTGGTTAGTTTCTAGTTAGTGCACTTCCACTTTGAAATGAGTGATTGAACTTCTTAGCAACAAGGCATCAGCAGGCACCACAGGTCATGACTAGTCTCGTAGTCTCTCTTAAGGATGTGTCATGTGCATGACATGTCTTCATGATTTCTATTTTTCTGTTAAACAGAAAAAACCCAGTTAAAACCCCTCTGCTGATACCCGTTCTCCGATTTCTACCTCCACCAGCCTCCCCTGTGTCCTTTACTCTAGTCCTACCTACCAGCCGCTATGATCCAGGGGTCCACTCCTACTTTAGAGTTCTCAGGCAGAACGCTGATCAGCCAGTCCTCCTGAGTGGGGGTGTCCTTCAGCCCTGGTAGAGGGAAAGACACAGAATAAACCAACATCCCCCATGAAGAAATTAAGACACTGAACCCCAAATTGCTCCGAATGAGCGGGCCGGCGCCTTGCATGGTGTGTGAATGTGTGCGTGAATGGGTGAATGAGAGGCCATTGTAAAGCACTTTGGAATAAGGGGCTATATAAGTGCAGTCCATTTACCATGATAGAGAACATATCATTCACACATTCTGATCAGTAAAAAAAGTACTATGTTCATTAAACAAAATTACATTGAATTTATAGGGGATGGTTTCCCGGACCGAGATTAACCTGAGATTCTAGACGAAAAAGAATCTTCAACGGAGAGTCGCCATTGAAATTAGATTTAGTCTTCATCAGTGCATGGACATTTGCCATTGAAATTAGATTTAGTCTTCATCAGTGCATGGACATTAGCCCCATACTCTAGTTCTTATTTCTAGCTATTGATGTAAAATACAATTTTACAGATTCTATGTACGCCTACGGCTGAATCAGGGGAGGCTGGTGGAAGTAGAAATCGGCTAGAAACGTGCTCATTGTAATGGAATGGAATGACAAATTCCACATTCCATTTTGTGCATTAAGCCCAATGCACACGGCGTGCGATTTTGTCGCACCGCCGAATTCGATTCCATTGTTTTGAATGCATCTCAATGAGACAATGCACACGGCGTGCGATGCGATATTGTCGCACGACAACATTCGATTCTCCATTCACATTCATTCATTCATTGGTGTGAATTGAGAATCGAATGTTGTCGTGCGACAAAATCGCACGCCGTGTGCATTGGCCTTTACAAAGAGCATCCGATTTCTACCTCCACCAGCCTCTACTGGGGTCAATGGTTAAGTCAAGCCGACACCAGTTGGTCAGATGAGAACGTGAGAGTGTTGAGGTCTGTTTTACCCATCTTCATGAGGGTCCAGTTGTTGTCCATCTGCTGGCTGGCCTGGAGGAAGTAGCGTCCGTCTGTCCACATGGCAGCATGCTGCTCTGTCACTATGGCCGTACCTACGGACGGACGGATGGACACAGAGCACCAAGCTAAGGGCCTGGAGGTTTTCCTGAACATGTGACCTGACCAGGGGAAAACTCCGGGCCCTAGCTATATCCATTCATATCTTTCATTCTCAAGTGCTTAGAAAATAGGATCACATTCATTCTATCATCACGTGTCCTTGTCTACTCAATCTTATGGTACAATGAGGGTGCAAATGTAATTGTACCGTAATCCACTCTCCTGTATTTCAGTAAATATGGCAACAAAACTTTGAACCTGAAACTTGTGAAATCCTTGACCTTGATTTGCTTCCAAAAAACCATGTTTTTTCATTGTTTATGGACAGACTGATTGTTTCAGTTCGCCAGACAAATGTGTTTCTAACTGCGGCACTAGAATATAAAGGGGAAGTTGAAAGGCAAACTGGATACTCTAATAATATCTTGTGCCTTTGGCAATTCACTGTTGTTATCAACCTCTTTTATAATGAGGGAATTAGATCCTCAGTCTTGGCATATCACATACAGATTCTCACTGCGCTGATTCATTCTCTGCGCGCACACACAGACACAGACAGACAGAGAGGCAGACAGACAGACAGACAGACATACACACAGACACAGACAGACAGACAGAGAGGCAGACAGACAGACAGACACACAGACACAGACACAGACAGACAGACACACACACACACACACACAGACACACACACCTGCAGAGCCATTGAAGCCACAGATGAATTCACGTCTGCAGTCACATGGTGCAATGTATTCACTCTGTGGAAGGTAAGAGAGAGAGAGAGAGAGATCTATCAGCAATCAGCTATGAGTGGTCCCCAGCAGTTAGCCATCTTAATTACTCCCCTTGCCCATTCCCCCATCACGACTCATGAACAGAGGGATAGAGAGAGGGAGGGATAAAGAGGGAGACAGGGTGGGAGAGGAGAGGAACCTTCTTATCACATTGTACTAGAGGTCAGGCAGGCTACAGATGATTACAGATGAGTCCACTGACACAAACAGTGTGTGTGTGTGTGTGTGTGTGTGTGTGTGTGTGTGCTATCTTCAGTATGCAGCACCTGGTGGGCGTCTCCTGAGGGGACGATGTAAGCCTGTATGGGCTCTGTGATGAACTTCCCGTTCCTCATGGCTTGCCGAAGCTGCCGCAGCAGTTCCACTGTGATCTTTGGAGACATGCCTGTTTCTGCGGAGACATATAATGTACTTCTTAGATGGTTGACCAGTACCAGAAACAGAGGTAGAAATCAGAGGATGGGCTCATTGTAATGCCTGGAATGGAATATGGAATGGTATCAAACACGTATTTGCTAGCATTCCTTATTCCATTCCACTCCATGCATTAATGAGCCCATCCTCTGATTTCTGCCTCCACCAGCCTCCCCAGCAGTAACCCCCAAATGAGCAAAAAAGCAGTGCAGAATTCAAGTTACTATTCCAATCAATAGGCCAAGACAACATGTCATATGTGTCATATGATAATAATACACTTAAATCCAACATTAATTTAGAGGAAATAATCAGAGAGAAATGAACTAAAATGCATTACGCCTACCTGACTCTAATGAACCCATGTTCTCTTCAAAGGACTGAGATCTGTCTCGTAACGTGGAGCTCAAAGTGGTAGTCTACCTTTGGATCTTTAACCTTTAAATGGCTCTGTGTAGTGATTAAGCAACTGTTACATATAGGCATATGTTAGTAGCCTGTGTTACAGGGACACCTAGGGGTGACCTGATAATGTTACATGTACGACCCGGATGTTGTATGTGGGCGTGAGCGGAAGGAACCGCAGTTTAATAAAAGACATACTGAAACATGGAGTCAGAAGCGGGATCTAAGTAAAAATAAAAATAAAATAAAGACGCTTAAAGAAATAAAACGCCATGGCAAGCAACAGCATCCCCGCGCCCGATGGTATGCGCATGGCTGGTGATCTGGCGAAAAACTGGGAAGTCTTCCGTGCAGAGTTTGAGGACTTTTTGCTCGCTACCGGACTGAGCGAGAAGTCGAAGCTGATCAAGGCAGCCACGCTGAGACGGCTGATGGGAAGTGAGTGCCGTCATGTGTACACACATAGCCTCACGTTGACGGAGGATGAACAGAAGGACCCAAAAGCGATTATGGACGCTTTGGGGGTTTACTTCAAACCGGCGAGAAACGTCATTTATGAGAGGTACATGTTTGGAAGCTGCAAACAAGAGGCTGATGAGCCAATAGACAGTTTCCTGACAAGGCTTAAGGAGAGAGCATCGTCATGCGAATACCGTGCGCTGAAGGACGAGCTGGTTCGTGACAGGCTCGTGCTGGGTGTTGCGAGTGAGGGCACCAGGAGGCGTCTGCTATGCGAACGTGAGTTGACGTTACACACAGCGACTGAAATCTGCCGGCTCGCTGAGCTAACCGAGAGACACATGAGAGTGATGGCCCCGCTAGCACAGACGGACAATGTGAATGCCGCGGACAGGCAGAGTGAGAGGCGCGCACATCAAAGGAAAACAGCGCCAGCGGAGAGAGAGCCACAGTGGAGCTGCAAATACTGTGGAGGCAGCCACAAACGGGGCAGGAAGCAGTGCCCAGCCTACGGTAAGACATGCCGGATATGTGGCATAGCAAATCCCTTTGCCAAGGTATGCCAGGCTGGCAGCAAGGCTGACAAAATAAAAAAAGTGAATGTGCTTGAAAATGATGAGCAAAGAGAAGATGACTCAGATACTGATGATAGACTGTTTCTAGTAACTGAATGTGTCAATACTGCAAAGGCCCAGCAGGGGCGCAAGTGGTTTGTGAATCTATGCCTGAATGAGAAAAGGCAACAGTGTCAGCTGGGCCGCAAGATTAAAGAGAAGCTGTCACCCAGAGCGGCGCTAGGCCCGAGCGCAGCCAAGTTAAAGTTATACTCTGGGGAAATCATGCCATCACTGGGGAAATTCCACACTGAATGTGTCATCCGGGGAGAAAAGCACAACCTCACATTTGAAATAGTCGACACAGAGCAAAAGCCTCTTCTCGGGGGGGGCACATGCGAACGTCTGGGCCCCGTATCCTTCACCGTTCCAGATGAACTCCACACAGTTGATGCAAGCCAATCTGTGCCCCTCACCAAAGATCAGCTGCTGAGAGACTATCATGACGTCTTCAATGACCCAATCGAGTCAGTCCCGGGCGAGATACACTTCGAGCTGGATCCTGATGTGACGCCGGTGCAGTGCGCGCCGAGGAATGTTCCAGTGGCTCTGAAGGCGAGAGTCAAGGAGGAACTTGACAGACATGTCAAGGTCGGCAACATTGAGCCGGTGACTGAGCCGACAGCATGGATAAGTAACATGGTGACTGTCGCAAAGCTAGAGAAAATAAGAATCTGTATCGATCTAAAGCCTCTCAACCGAGCGCTGCTGAGGTCTCACTACCATATGCCTACGCTGGAAGATGTGTTGTACAAGTTGCCCAAGGCTCGCCTCTTCACGTTGGCAGACGCTCGTGATGCCTTTTTACAGTGCAAGCTTGACGACGCGAGCAGCCGTCTGACGACCTTCTGGACACCGTGGGGTCGGATGAGATGGCTCAAGCTCCCTTTCGGAGTCTCAGTAGCGCCTGAGATCTACCAGCGCAAGCAACACGAGCTGCTATCGGGCCTGGCCGGCATCGAACCGATCGCGGATGACATCCTGGTGGTCGGGTGTGGCGATACGGATGCCGAGGCCGAACTGGACCATGACAGAAACTTGAGTGCTCTCATGGAACGATGCAGAGCAGTGGGACTCAGGCTGAGTGAACGCAAGCTACAGTTCAAACTCAAAGCTGTACACTTCCACGGCCACATTCTGTCCTCGGAGGGACTGAAAATCGACCCAGAGAAGACACGGGCCGTGCTGGAAATGCCGACACCCACCGACGTGAAAGCAGTGCAGCGCTTTATTGGGTTCGTGACGTACCTTGCAAAGTTTCTGCCAAAGCTCTCGGAGGTCTGTGAGCCGCTCCGCAGGCTCTTGGATAAGGACGTCATGTGGCACTGGTTGCCCAAACACGAAGATGCAGTGCGCGGAGTGAAGCGTATGGTCACCTGCACGCCCGTCCTCAAGTACTATGATATCACAAAGCCTGTCACGGTCCAGAGCGACGCCAGCATGACCGGGCTGGGGGGCTGTTTGTTACAAGGGGGACAGCCGGTGGCTTTTGCATCGAGGGCACTAACGCCGACAGAGCAAAACTACGCTCAGATTGAGAAGGAGTGTTTGAGCATAGTCTTTGCCTGCCAGAGATTCCACCAGTACCTGTATGGCAGGGAGGCTATCACTGCAGAAACAGACCACAAGCCGCTTATCACAATATTCAAGAAGCCCCTCCTGAGCGCACCGAAACGTCTACAAGGCATGTTGCTGCAGCTGCAAAGCTACAATCTGGATGTTGTGTACAAGCCGGGCCCCGAGATGTATGTCAGCGACACTCTGAGCAGGGCCACGCCCCCGTGCCGTGGTTCTGACACCCCGTACGTGCAGCATGCTGTGTGCGCCGTGAACAGCACCCAGGCCGGGTATTCACAGCGAGATCTGAGCTGCTCAAACGCATACACGCTAGCCACATTGGTGGGGAGGCGTGTTACAGACGGGCCAGGGATACGCTCTTCTGGCCGAACATGAGAGCGGAGATAAAGGACTTTGTGGCGAACTGCTCCGCATGCAATGAGTACGCACGGGTCCAGCAGAAGGAACCGATGATGTCGCATGACATACCGGTGCGCCCGTGGCAGGCAGTGAGTATGGACGTCTACTCATATGCGGGCAAGGACTTTCTCATCATTGTGGACCAGTATTCGGATTTCTGGGAAATCGACCAGCTGCCAGATCTGTCTGCTGACACGCTCATCACGCGCTGCAAAGCTCAGTTTGCACGTTATGGGCAGCCAGAGAGGGTGGTCTCGGACAACGGCCCACAGTTTGCATGCGAACGGTTCAGGAAGTTTGCAGCGAGCTGGGGGTTTGCCCATGTCACATCCTCACCCCGACATCCTCGATCCAACGGCAAGGCTGAGTCGGTCGTTAAGATTGTCAAGTCACTCTGCAAGCGGGCGAAATTGGATGGCACGGATGCGTGGATGGCCATCCTTCACTGGCGCAACACACCCACAGAGGGGTTGGACAGCAGCCCGGCCCAGCGCTTAATGGCACGCAGGCTCAAAACTTCACTGCCCGTCGCGGACAGCCTGCTTCTACCACGTGTGGTGGACGGAGTGGCAGAGAAGCTGCGGTGGAAATGGCGGGTCGCCAAGTCATTCTATGATACGTCTGCCAGAGACCTTCCAGAGCTGGATGTTGGAGATCACATTAGGATGAGGCCTCTGCCAGGTGATCGCACAGGGCGGTGGCGACGAGGCCAGTGCCTCCAGAGAGTCGCTCCCCGCTCGTTCGTGGTGGATGTGGACGGCACACTGTACAGACGCAACCGAGTGGATCTGCGTGTTGCAGAGCGCTCAGCTCAAGCGCAACAGACAGACATTCTACGGCCTGAGCGGAGCAGTCCTGACCAGACCCAGGTCGCTGGGGAGACTGCCTCAGCCGAGACACGGATTGTCTCAAGTCGGGGGGAGACAGGCGGCGAGGTACATCCTCGTACACCAAGGGCACCGGCGACGCGGGGGGGTCCTGCCACGGCAGGCCAGGGTGTCTACTCACGGAGTGGTCGCCTGTCACGGCCGCCACAACGACTGGACTTATGACTTTGAGAAAAAAAAAAAAAAAAAAAAGGGAAATAATGCAATGTTGTAATGCTATTGTTAATGTTTGGGATTGTTATTGTCAATGGAATTGCAGACGGAGATGCAAGCATGTAATTTGCAAACAGCTAAAGGAAAGGAGATGTTACATATAGGCATATGTTAGTAGCCTGTGTTACAGGGACACCTAGGGGTGACCTGATAATGTTACATGTACGACCCGGATGTTGTATGTGGGCGTGAGCGGAAGGAACCGCAGTTTAATAAAAGACATACTGAAACAGCAACGGTCTAAGACCCATGGTTAAATATTCACAGATTATGATGCAGTAGTTCGACCATTTGATTTGCCGTGGTCCTAACGTCTTCACCTCCAGTCCCCCCAACAGCGTTTGCTTTCGTTTCTTCTTTGAACATTTATCTCCCATGATTACAATAGAAATATCATGCACAGTAGCACTAGTCGATAGCCGTTATGGGTGAAGGGTTAGTAGGTATCATCCTCTATACCTATACTGTTGCAGGTATCATCAAGTTATTGTCACATTTGGCAAATTTTATTGCGGTAGTGACAGACTGCTATATTTTATATTTTCACTAATTTGGCTGATAAACCAATATATAATATATAATAGATCTTCCATAATGTACATCTGAAGACCTGCATCACTATACTGACAGCTTTGCAGTTAAAAAAATGACATATTTGAGCGTTTTTGCAGCCTTTATTCGCAGTTGCAAATGTGCCCCCATTTCTTCCATTGTAGACTGATGAGGACTGATGTAAGTTTCTCAAAACAAAGCGAGTAAAAAAGTGTCTGTGTCATTCTAAAACATTGGCCTCGTCCGTAAATTCGCTCTGAGAACGTCGGAGCGGCCACGTGACTGCCCAATCGTCCAATCAAATTATTTGGTTCCATTATGATGTCGAACCCAGTGTGCGTTCCGACGAATTTACGAACGCGCCCATTATATTTTACATAGGGTTAGGGTGAGGGAAGGGTGAGGAAGATTACTCTAGAACAGGGGTGCTCACACTTTTTGGAACCAAGATCTACTTTTTGAGTAGCCAGTCTGCCAAGATCTACCAGTCTAGTTTCAACATCGCAAACGTACATGCATGTACTACAAACACACACACACACACACACACACACACACACACACACACACACACACACACACACACAGTTCCCAGCCTGCATAGTAAACTCACAATACACTTTCCCTCTCTCTGTCACACAGCCACAGGAGAAGACCATCACAAACCCTCCCTCTTTGCTATTCTCGCTCACACACATTCACTCACACACACACACACACACACACACACACACACACACACACACACACATTTGCCAGTCTGCATAGGGAGCCATAGCACAAACCCTCCCTCTCTCTCCCCCTCTCTCTCACTCTCTTACACACACACACTGTTCGAAAACGAGACATCTCATTCCCTGAGCACTACTGATTAAACATCAGTCATTGCATCATCGGGAAGCTTTTGGACAGCTGCTTTTTTGGGGGGGGTTTTCTTACCGACTGGATTGATGGCGATGAGAGTGCCTTTGTGCCAGGTCTTGGTGCGTTTCTTGGTGCGTTTCTTTCCCAGTCTGTGTCTGGGGGACACAGACAGGAGAAAAACACATACAAGTATACATGTTATGTATATAGTATACACGCACACGTGCACACGTGCACACACACACACACACACACACACAAAAACACTCACTGGTCAAAAGTTGCCTTCTCTTTCTCCTTCTGCTCCACCAATTCCTTTAACTCAGCGAGCTTGGTCTTCCTCTGCTGTACAGCCTCGCTCCTGTCAACCTCATTGTTAACCAATTTCCTCAACTCATCGAGAGAAACACCAAACTCTTCCTCCAGGCTCGGGTCCCAGTCCTCCACCTCCATACTGAGAGAGAGAGAGAGAGAGAGAGAGAGAGAGAGAGAGAGAGAGAGAGAGAGAGAGAGAGAGAGAGGATGGGACAGAGGGGAAGGGAGAGTACAAGGAGGGAAAGGGTAATAACGCGTAAGAATTGACAGCAGGTACTCAAGTCACCTAAATATATTCAGATTGCTTAACCAGGACTAGGTTTTATTGAAGCAATCCTATAGTACACACACACACAATATACTATATGAACTATTGTTAACACAAAACAAGTCATGTCGGTGCTCTCTTTCTATTCCAAACGTCGATATCTCGAGGAAATAATACCGTGCTCATAAACAGTCAATTGAGTAGCATGAACATAGTATTTAAATTGGGGGGGGGGGGGGAAACACTAGACATGCAAATTACATCACAACTACGGAACTACAACTTTTAAGGGTCGGAAGCGGCGCGTAAAGACACATTTCGTGACATTAGAATTATAAGGTTCTATCTCCATTTTTGTCAAAATTTAGTTTTTTACATAATCTTAATGCCTGTGTGGTGTTATTTTTAAAATGTCGACATTTTTTAGTTAGTAATTCATAAAATACAAAGGTTCCATCTCACAAAACATAATGGAATGTAAAAACTTTGACGCTCAATATCTCTGAACTGCCCTAAACGGAGATAGAACCTTATCATTCTAAACGGAGATAGAACCTTATAATTCTAAACGGAGATAGAACCTTATCATTCTAAGCTCACGATTTAGCAGCATTCATGGGTACATTTAGATGTCTGACAAGTAGTTAATTGCAAATGTTTTAGTATGCATGTACGATTAACAAACATGTGTCTACCAAAAGGATATTAAGTTACATTTCGACAACTCAACAACTCAAGCTAAACTAAAGTGTGTGGCTAGCTTAGCTAACCCACGTCCTCAAGCAAGCAAGCGAGATAGCTAAGCTAGCTGCACAATTGACTTGCGATCAAGTCTTGTCCTTTACGATCAATGTTCATTCATGTACCGATACTATTTAATGAAAAGGGGGGTGTAGCAGCTAGATTGTAAAGGTGAAAACTCACCGATCAGTGGTGTCCATTCTGTCAGCATCAACGTCAGAGCAGGTGAGACAGGGAGAGAGAGAGAGAGAGAGAGAGAGAGAGAGAGAGAGAGAGAGAGAGAAAGAGAGGGAAAGGGAGAAAAGAAAGAGAGAGAGAGTGAGAGAGACAGAGGGAGAGAGAGAGAGAGACAGAGAGAGAGAGAGAGAGAGAGAGAGAGAGAGAGAGAGGGAAAGGGAGAAAGAGAGGGAAAGGGAGAAAAGAAAGAGAGAAAGAGAGGGAAAGGGAGAAAAGAAAGAGAGAGAGAAAGAGAGAGCATGTTTACTGTATGACAGGGCTGGACTGGCCATCTGGCAAAATATGTTTTATAAACTCAGATATATAATTTCCCTTTCGTATTGGGAAATGAGTGCATACAAAGTACTCATATAGTGAATTCAAATAGTAAATAAAATCATCATACAATCATGAATAACTCTTTGTATAGTTGTATATTGCAATAATACATGATTGTCACAAAATCCCACGGGACACGTGGACCTTCGGGAATCAATCAACATGGCTACCGCTAGCTGGTAGTGACAGTTTAATGGACATGCTGCGTGTTAACGAGCATGCTATGCCTCACCATCACATTATCATTATCTACTTAGCAGTGGCTAGGGTCATTAGTTGTAGGCCTACTGCACTAACCTTTTTGCAAAGTTGCCTATAGTACATCGATAGGACAGTCGACGGCTGGTCAGAAATAAGGTTTGGATTTATTAGAAACGAATCAATCTAGCAACGTGATGTGTTCTCTTCGGCGACGGAGGAGAAGTGACGTGTGCCGCTGATGGACAGATGTCACGTGATTTGATTGAGGAATTGTCTACGACACTTCAATTAATAATAACTTTATTTATATATATAGCACTTTACAAGTACAATAGGTAAAAAACAACACATTTTAAACAATATAAAAACAGCTATTTCAATTTTAAAAACACACAATTTCGCACCACAAATATAATAGATAAAAACTTACATTTTAAACAAATTTAAAAACAACTATTTCAATTTAAAAACACACATAAATTACAACAGCACAAAAAAACAAACAGCCTATGACATGTAGACAACGCAAAACAGGTGGGTATTATTTAGCTTATTTTTAAACACTTCTACTGATTCTGCCTGTCTGATATCCAGTGGAAGACGGTTCCAGAGAGTTGGTGCACGGAAGGAGAACGCACGCTCACCGATTGTCTTTCTTCTAACCCAGCGGAATAATGAGCAGGGCAGAGCCTTGTGAGCGCAGAGCCCTTGAGGGCACATATGGGACGAGAAGGTCCTTTAAATAAGAAGGAGCAGTGCCATTTATAGCTTTGTATGTTAACAGGAGCAACTTGAAATCCGCTCTAACATGGACAGGGAGCCAATGAAGGGAGGCCAGCACTGGTGAGATATGGTCGTATTTCTTGGACCCAGTCAAAATGCGAGCTGCAGCATTTAGCTCGTCTCCGTTTATGCATGTGAATTCATCTTTAGTGGTATTATTAATGGACAGTTATTTTAACGCAGGGATAATGATGATCAAAATGAAATACCTGCGCAATCCCCTCCTTCGATAACTGGCAGTTTGCATGACTCCCCTTGAGGACAGTGCAATCACTGATTTGGCATTTAGTAACACAATGAGGGGAAAAAGTGGATGGCTATGTCAGGAAGGAAGAGACATCATTGATATGCAGGTGGTTTTGATTGGCAAGGTTATAAATATATTCAGATTGCTTAACCAGGACTAGGTTTTATTGAAGCAATCCTATAGTACACACACACACAATATACTATATGAACTATTGTTAACACAAAACAAGTCATGTCGGTGCTCTCTTTCCATTCCAAACGTCGATATCTCGAGGAAATAATACTGTGCTCATAAACAGTCAATTGAGTAGCATGAACATAGTATTTAAATTGGGGGGGGGGAAAACACTAGACATGCAAATTACATCACAACTACGGAACTACAACTTTTAAGGGTCGGAAGCGGCGCGTAAAGACACATTTAGCAGCATTTCGTGATGTTAGAATTGTAAGGTTCTATCTCAATTTTTGTCAATATTGAGTTTTTTACATAATCTGATCCATTAGGTCAGTGGTTCTCAACCTTTTTTGGGCCAGCGCCCCCCTGTCCATTATCCAGGCCTCTTACCGCCACCCCCCCCATCAAAAAAAGTAGGCTTATTTTCTTCCCTAAATATTAATGTTGACTAATATTCTGTGTTATATAATTTAAAAAGCATGTCACTGAATGCCAAATAATAGATTCGATTTAACTGGGCAGTTGGAATATCATTATCATTAGTTTACCAGAGAGCAGAAAAGCCATGTGAATGTGAATAAAAATGCTGTTTCTGAGTGTTAAACAAACTCAGACAACATCAGAGAATACAAACAGACTGCTACGGACCAGCAGCAATTTCACACATGTCCGATGCAGAACAAACAGTAGGCTGCAGAACTGGACATTACAACTAACATTGTTAGTTTTTTTTTAAGTGTGCTGGTGTTGCATTTCTCCAAATTGCTGTTTTATTATGCTAATAGTTATTCATTTTTGATTGGACTTTGGGGGGGGGGGGGGGGGTCACAATATGGCGGCAAACGCTAGGGGGCTATTATTTTAATATTTAATTAGTATTCTATGGTATTATTTTCATAAACTGACCACTTCGAATTCTCATATCAAAACATAACAAAGTTCCAAAGTTCAGAGCACTGCGCTCTGGGAGCGCTCAGAGATGGGCGCTCTGACTGAAAACACGGTTTTGTCCGAGCGAACTAGGGGTGGGCAAACGATCAACATTTTTTGTTCGATCATCGTAACGAATTAACGATCAATTATCGATTAATCAATAAGGGGTTTTTTTCATTAAAAAAATAAATAAAAATAAATACGGTTTCAGACGGTTTTGATAAAAAACCGTTTCTATTTTTATAAACCCCGGTTTTCGGTATAACCGAAAAACCGTCCATCCCTAGTTGGGTCGCAGTTCAGGCCCGCAGAAGGCTCCCTCAGAAAGGTGCAAACTTGTCAGCAGCAGCGCCTGCTGCGTATTGCTCCCCGAGGAGCTGTGCCATGGCGCTGACCGGAGGTCAGGTTACACTAACGTACGGGAAC
Organism: Nansenia antarctica; assembly: GCF_963989245.1. NCBI lineage: Eukaryota > Metazoa > Chordata > Actinopteri > Argentiniformes > Microstomatidae > Nansenia > Nansenia antarctica. Next base: position 17,423,250 of record NC_137675.1, read on the forward strand.
TTCCGTCATGCCGTACTGCGTTGCGAAATTCAATGCGAAGGCAAATGCAAAGTTCATTTCTCACACATAACGTGGACAAACTAATTTCCATTATTATTATTATTATTACGGTATTAAAAAATAAAATAAAAATAGAAAATAACGATTATCGAGCAAAATATTTTGTGATCGACCAAGACCTTATCGATCAATTAATCGATCATCGATCATCGATGCCCACCCCTAGAGCGAACTGACCGTTAGTGCATTTACGAACGTACCCGTAATAACACAGCTGACAGCTGATCAATACAAAAGACGCTGCAGCTGAGGTGTTCGTTTCCAGGACATCACAAGAGGAGCAACATATCACAAAAAAGCGATCGTATTTTAGTTTGCAAACACATCGCAATGCTAACCTCAGAATGGCACTAGGGATAACATCCACAACAACACTTAACAGTAATACATGTATGTAATATACTGTGATGAACCTGCGAGGGGAGGGGACATTCGTAGCTGATTTCTCTAGGTTCGATTATTGGTAAGCGACAGAGAACTTTCAGGACTGGTTTATTACGATCGCTTTTTTGAGATAGGTTGTTCCTGCTGTGATGTTCTGGTATGGTGGTATGGTATTAGCACTCATTTTAACTAAATTAAATAAGCTGTATTGAAAGGAAGCGAACGAAGCGAACGCAACAATTACAATGAGCCCACAAACTGAAACATATGTCACTCAAGCATAGCCTACAAGGAAAACACTCATAGAAGTTGGGCATTGGTCAACATGATGTTACAGATGGGATGAACCGGGGTTCTTTCTATCGTAGCATAGTATTGCAATTTCTGCACTGTACATGAACTGTCAAGATTCTTCTACAATGCAGCTTACCCAGACACATTGGAAACTATCAAAAGCTATGCCTTTGCTAGCTGAGTTTTTAGCTTCATCTTCTTGATGACACTCTCACTTTTATTTTTTGGGGCGCTGCGCTGCATCACAGAGCCCGGCCAAGTTCAGAGCGCTCAGAGATGGGCACGTGTAGGGCTCTACGGCGCACTGCAACCAAACTAGCAGCTTTTTAGAAAAGGCTTCCCGCTCAGCCAATCACATTTCTACATGTCGTTCTATCAACCAATAGCAGCGGCCGTGGCTCGCATTAGGGCGGGACAGGCAGCCAGCAGGGTCGAACAGTCGACCGAAACACGGTTTGTCCGAGCGAACTGACCGTTCATCGTGTATCGACATTCAGCTATCGTGCATTTACGAATGTGCCCGTAATAACACAGCTGTTTTTCATGAGAAAAATACTTAGAACAACGAGGTTGGACAGCTATTTCGTTTTGATATAGCTAAAAAACAATTTAACACTCAGCACATGCTAGCAACATGCTAACGTAATTATGCTAAGCTAACCGCTTGCCGCGATTAGCTCTCAAGTCAAATATAACATACTACAACGAGTAGATGTAGCTTATAAACAAACACCAGACATATGTATTTACCTCTGGTAGCTTCAATGTGCACCAACAGCCAAAGGAATAACTGTTCTTTGATTCACGAATTGTTATAAACACAGCAAACAGGTCTTCACTCAACTAGGTCCTCAATCAGTCTGACACCTTACTTAGTGCATAGTATCGTTATTAGTACAAAGTCCCGCCCCCTCTCTCTCAGCATACATTACAGTTGGCTAGCTCTTCCCGATGGACCAATGAAATAAAGAAATGAATGAATGACATAGCCAATGGGCGAACTCACATTAGAGCTTGTAGTACACATTATAAACTTCTAACCATGTTAATAACCGTGTACATAACCATGAAATGATGCTTATTTATTAAATGGACTTATTTATTTAACTTATTAAATGGACTTATTTAATTAACTTATTAAATGGCTTTTAAATTGACTCGCAAGCTCTCAACGATCATATTCTGCTGTTGCACAATATTCTACTGCGCCCCATAGTGTCTTGTTGGTAAAGTGCAGGCAGTCAAAGGCCTACTGTCATTCACAGGAGATTAATGCTGGTGCGTGTAGTTCTTTTGGAAAACGTGTTTATTTTAGAATATTTATCATATAAATAAATATAAATAATACTCATTACATTGACATTTTTGATCAAATAATGGTTGTGGTCATGTATTATTAGCGACCCCCCACAGATGTATGATTTTACTGCTTTCATGGGAGCTCAGACCTTCCACATAACCCTAACCCTGGTCTAACCCTGGTCTAACCCTGGTCTAACCCTGGTCTTACTCCTTCAGACTATTTCTACTGCTGGCAAACTTTTGTAGCTCGGAGGGTGAGAGGGTTTAAGGCCTGGGACGGGCTACAACAGAACTCTGTTCGCCTGGCCAGGAAACTGAACCGTATCCTCCAGGTAAAGCTCCACACACACATGCATGCACGCACGTAGGCGCGCGCACACACACACACACACACACACACACACACACACACACACACCTGAGTGGTAGATTCAGTTATAACTGTTCCCCTGTTCTCTCTTACAGCCTAGTGATGCAGAAGATTGGAGAGATGCTTTTGCGCTTCTTGGACTATGAACCATATCCCCTCCTTCTCTTCTTGGACGATGAACCATATCCCCTCCTTCTCTTCTTGGACGATGAACCATATCCCCTCCTTCTCTTCTTGGACGATGAACCATATCCCCTTCTTCTCATCCTTCCCCTCCTCCTCCTCCTCCTCCTCATCCTCCTCCTCCTACTGGTGCTGCCCTTAAATCCTATTCTAGTGAGGCCTTAAACCATAAACTGGAGAATCAAGACTGGTTAGATGAACTAAAAAGCACACAGGTTGAAGAGGCATGGCTAGGTTTCAAAACCAAATTCCTAAATATTATTGACAGTATAGCCCCCATGAGAACCACCAGGGTTAAAGCCCAATCGGAACCATGGATGAATTCGGACATTCTAAATGCTATGAAAGTCAGAGACCTAAAATGCTCTGAAGTTCAAAAATGCAAATCAAAATTAGGGAAACACTTAAACGAAGATCTCAAAACCCACTTTGAGAAAATTAAAAAACAATGCAACAAACTATGCAATCAGGTAATTACCATGACCAAATCTGCTAAGAAAAAATACCTCGATAACAAAATCGAAGAAAACTTAAACAAACCACCTGACCTTTGGAAGCTACTTAATAGCCAACTAGGTTGCAGTCAAAAACTCAAAACCAGGTCTACAAACATCAGCATAAAATCTGGAGATTCTCTCCTTACAGACAAGCTGGATGTGGCAAAGTGCTTAAACACTTTCTTTACAACCATAGCCACTAAATTAGTTAACAATCTACCACCCCACTCAGGGCGTTATGGTGTAGAGCACATCCGTGCGTTCTACAATAAACTGGGTGTACGCAAAGATGATTTTAAACTCTCCATGGTGTCAAACGATGAGGTGTTTAAAAAACTGGGCGCTCTACACTCAGAAAAGGCCACGGGCCATGACAATATTCCAGCCAGATTTCTAAAAGACTCAGCTGCCTCCATTACCCCAATCATCACCCACATAATAAACCTCTCCATCAAACAGGGACACGTCCCCCTTGACTTTAAAATAGCAAGGGTAACCCCACTGTATAAAAAAGGAAGCAAATTAGACCCAAGCAACTACCGACCTGTTTCTATTCTTAATTCCATCTCGAAACTTATGGAAAAAATAGTTTATGAACAGGTTGATAGGTACCTTACCGAAAAAAATCTGATGTATGAATTTCAATCAGGATTCAGAACATCCCATTCCACTGACACATGCCTTCTCTATTTGAACGACCACATCAACCATGAGGTGGACTCGGGCAAGTACTGCGGCATGGTCATGCTGGACCTCCAGAAGGCCTTCGACACAGTAGATCACCACATATTGTTAGATAAACTGAAAGCAATTGGGTTCGATAGAACATCGGTGAGCTGGATGCAATCCTACTTAGAGGGGAGGGAACAGGTGGTTAGTGTGAACGGAACACTGTCCCCCCCCCTCCCAGTGACCTGCGGCGTTCCACAAGGAAGCATATTGGGACCTTTACTGTTCCTAATATATGTGAATGACATGTCATCAGCATGTGATTGCAATTTGTTCCTGTTCGCGGATGACTCGGCTCTGCTGGTCTCTGACAGGGACATATTGCAGGTGGAAAAAGCGCTAAGCACTGAACTGAGTAGAATCTGCATCTGGCTAGCTGACAATAAACTATCAATACACCTAGGTAAAACTGAAACCATCCTATACGGATCCCCATCTAAACTCAGAAAGGCTGTAAATTTCAAAATAAAAGTGGGTAACATTAATATCACAAGAAAAGAGGATATTACATACCTGGGCTCCATCTTAGAGGCAAATCTTTCCGGAGATAAAATGGCAGCAAAAGTAATCAAAAAAGTGAACCATAGAACTAGATTCTTGTACAGGATATCCTCACTTGTCAGTAAAAACACACTGAGGACCCTATCAGGAGCTCTCATTCAATGTCACTTCGACTATGCCGTAACATCATGGTACTATAGAACCACAAAGGCCCAAAAAACAAGACTCCAGACAGCCCAAAATAAACTGGTTAGGCTTTTGCTAGGCCTCAACCCTAGGACACATCTAACCGCTGCTCATTTTTTGAGCCTTGATTGGCTACGAGTAGTTGACAGAGTGCAGCAGCTTGCACTGGGCCTGGTCTTCAAGATACGCTACACCACAAAGACACCCAAGTACCTGTCAACATACTTCCAAAAAGTGAACAACGTCCACACATACAATACCAGAGGAAGCTCCACGAACCACGTTCAACCGCGTTGCACCACAAACAAGGGGTTAAACTCGTTTGCAAACTATGCAGTAAAAATGTGGAACGCCCTTCCTATAATCTTAAAGGAGTGCAAAACACTGCCCACCTTCAAAACCACTCTCAAAAAACATTTACAGGAGGCTGCAATCCGTAACTGGACCCTCTAAATCAAAAATCAGATTAAAAGACCCGAACTACCCACTGTACATACTTTGTGTTTTGTCCCCCGCCCCCACCTGTGGTGTATGTCCCCACCTGTCCTACCCGCTGTACATACCTAATGTTTTGTTATATTGTTCTTCCCATGATGGATGTATGTTTATCTAGTAGATAGTACTAGTTATTTGTCTGTATTGTCTTGTAGATAGTGCTAGTTTTTTTTGTCTGTCTTACATGTAACGATGAATTGAGAATCAAGGACCCCAATTGAAATAAGCCAGTGGCTTTCTTGGGTTTTTATCCTGTTAGTTGACCTTGTATGTAATATGTACTTTCATGTACCTACTCCTGCAAATCTTCTAATAAAGTTTTCAATCAATCAATCAAAACTGTCAGAACCTGGCCAGCAGGGTCCGCTCCACTGCAGATCTGCCTGAATGACACCTCATGGCAGGAATATGAGCATGAGGACCTGGAACAGTTCACGTCGTCGGTTCTGAACCACATAGTGAACTGCACCAACTCAGCCACCATGGACAAACGTGTTCGGGTCTACCCCAACACGAAGCCATGGATGACTGAGAAGGTCCGACAACTGCTCAAGGAGAGGAACAACGCCTTCTCAGCGAAGGACAAACTGCTGTACAACACCACCAGGGCTAACCTAAACCGTGGCATCCGGGAGGCCAAGGCAGACCACAGAGAGAAGATTGAGGAATGCTTCCTGAGCAACGACTCCAGGCGGGTGTGGCAGGGGGTTCAGCACATGACAAACTACAGAGCCAACAGGCTCACAGCCGCGGAGGACGACCCCCTGCTGGCGGAAAAGCTGAACTCCTTCTACGCCCGGTTCGACGAGGGGCGAACGGAGGTAACCACAACACAAACACCACTCTCTCCAGCTCTCAGCAGCCTCACCCTCACAGAGCATGAAGTGAGACGCGTGCTGAAGGCGGTGGACCCCAGAAAAGCCTCAGGGCCGGACGACGTCCTGGGACGGGTGCTGAGGGACTGCGCCGACCAGCTGGCCGGGGTTTTCACCAACATCTTCAACCAGTCCCTGTCCCAGGCCACCATCCCACCCTGCCTGAAAACCTCAACAATCATCCCAGTCCCGAAGAAAAGCACGGTGAGCTGCCTAAACGACTACCGCCCGGTGGCACTCACACCAATCATCATGAAGTGCTTCGAGAAACTGGTCCGGGCCCACATAGTCACATGCCTCCCGCCCAACCTGGATCCATACCAGTTCGCCTACAGAGCCCACAGGTCCACAGAGGACGCCATCGCGACGACTCTCCACTCCACTCTATCCCACCTGGAGAGGGGGAACAGCTACGCGAGACTGCTCTTTGTGGACTTTAGCTCTGCTTTCAACACTATCCTTCCAGACAGGCTAGTGACCAAACTACTAGACCTGGGACTATCACACTATCTGCGCATGGATCAAGGACTTCCTGTCTGACCGCCCCCAGAGGGTGCGGGTGGGCTCCCACACCTCCACAGCCCTCAGACTCAGCACTGGGTCCCCCCAGGGCTGCGTGCTAAGCCCCATCCTCTACAACCTCTACACCTACGACTTCACCCCCGTCCACCCCAGCAACTCCATCATAAAGTTTGCAGACGACACCACCGTGGTGGGCTGCATCTCGGGGGGGGGACGAGGCGGCGTACAGGGATGAGGTGGAGCAGCTGGGCAAGGTTAACAACCTGCTGCTGAACCAGTCAAAGACCCAGGAAATCATCGTGGACTTCAGGAGGAAAAAATCTGAGGTCCAGCCCCTGCTTGTCGATGGAGGGAGCGTGGAGAGAGTCTCAACTCCCCGATTCCTGGGGGTGCACATACAGGAGGACCTGTCCTGGAGGGCCAACACAGCAGCCATCATCAAGAAGGCACAACAGCGGCTCTACTTCCTGAGACTCCTCAGGAAATACCACCTCAGACAGGAGCTGCTTGTGACCTTCTACCGCTGCACAGTGGAGAGCATCCTCACCTACTGCATTTGCGTGTGGTTCTCCAGCTGCACAGCCGCAGAGAGGAAAGCGCTACAGAGAGTCGTGAGATCGGCCCAGAAAATCATCGGCGCCCCCCTCCCCTCTCTGGAAGAGCTGTACAACACACGCTGCCTCAGGAAGGCCTCCAAGATCTCCAGGGACCCATCCCACCCTGGGAACGAACACTTTGTTCGGCTGCACTCAGGCAGGCGGTTCAGGACCATGTTCGCACGGACAAATAGACTGAAGCTCAGCTTCTACCCTAGGGCCATTCAGGCCCTGAACACAGCAAAGACCTAGGTTCTAGTCTAGTATGACCATAACACTTTTATACTTTGGTGGAGTTTGAACGAATCGTTTACAGTTTTATCCACTAGATGGCAGTATCCCCATGATCCACTGGTACAAGTCTTGAGTTCCCCTAAATGCAATAAACTGCACCCCTGTATTGTTCACCCATTTGGGGGGTATTCCAACATTGTTGCTAAAGGAAAGTCCAGGCTTATTCTGATAAGTCTCATGAGACTTATCAAAAGATCCAGGCGTATTTTTGGTAAAAAATAATAATAATTAAATGTTCCTTTAGTGACGTTGATGGAATACCCCCCCTGTTCAGACTCACCTTCCTACAGATTGGCATGTGTCCTGAGTAACACTATTCCCTAAGGTTGCCTGACCTCTTTCAACATTTTTGATCTTGATTACGATTTAATGTTTTAGTTTTTTTTTGTGGTGTGAGAAAGGTGCTTTTCAAGACCACTGGACCACCCCAGGTCACACAAATCATAAAAGAGAATTAAATATAAGATTATAATGTTTTTTTTTTTTTTTTTTTTTTTTTGTATTCTGATTATTGCACACTTGCATTTGAGTGACAGTTTTAACCTATATTCTACGATACAGTTGTGAAGTAGACGTGGGAGATTGACTGATAAGGAAATGAAGCGTGACACTGGCTTAAGTATGTTGTTTATTCCTCTCCTAAAACGGTTTAATATTCCACAGCCATATTGGAGGATGTGGCGGAGCTCAACTGCTTTTGTTTAGGGTCATGTCTATGGCATTAAGATGAGGAAGGTTTATTTTAGTGGCCTTTTTAGATAAACTATACCCAGGATTACCGTGGGAATGACACAATTAATATTGCAATAGTCTCACCCTTTTCCTTTATGTTCACATTACAACACTTGATATCACTTGAACGTGATAAGTTACTCACACCCCAATGAATGCGCCATTGCTAGATCAAGAGTTGGCATAACATGCCACATGAAGGTTAACATTCCTGTCCTCTAACCACAAAGTGTATACATGTGGGAGCTGTTCATACTGTTTATTTGGGCAGGGGGCACTAATTCAGTTTACAGGAAGGGAAAGTGTCTGAGTTAATTGTTTGTATAAATCGATTGTGCTTGATGTGCTTCCAGCGTATATAAACCACATGTTCCGTGAGAGCGCCAGCTTTTTGGTGTGGCATGATGTTGTTCGTCAGCGTTAATGCCCTCCCTCACCCCTTTTTCTCACCCTCCTCACCCACCACTCCCTCACCCGCTGCCTCCCACTCCCAGCCTCCCTCATTCCTCCTCATCCCTTGCCTCACTTTTCTTGTCCAGCTTCTTCTCCCCTCTCCTGCTACCTCACCCCTTCCCACCTCTCACCCATTATCTCCCCCCCCCCCCCTCACGCACCCAGTACCCTCACTCGCGGCCTCACCCCTCCTCACCCCTGCTCTATGTTTATGTGAAGGCTGGTTGGGAATTAGCTCTCCTGACATGATACATTTGTTTTCATGCGGTTCAATGAGAAGGTTCTCCATTGATTTATTACACGTGTCAGTCCTAATGCTTGAGGTGCTGTTTAAACGTGGCACAGAGGGTACACGTTATTTTTCCGCTCTCCTCATCCTGTGTGGATGCATGACTGATATACGCTCAACACCAAATCGTACCGTTGTAATCAAACGTTGCACGTACGTACGTATCTCTAAGGGCCTTTGCTTTCCATTCCTGAGGCTATTTTGTGAACATTGGTATTGCGTGGTAAAAATGTTGTCATTTCAGGCAGGCGTCACGTTTTAGGCTTGTGTGTTTCACTAGAACATACCGTACCCTATCAACTAATATACTTCAACGAATATTGAATTGTGACTTTTATATCGCCGACATATTGGCTTCAGTGGTTATTTATAAATGGAAGCCATTGGCAGAGCTATGTGGGACCAATACAAAAACAGTAACCTCTGTGGATTCGCTGAGACAGGAGCCACTGTGGACCAATCAAAAGGAGCAGCTAGACAAGATGTTGTTTATCTGAATGATTTAATAAATTCCCGCTGTCAACGCTGTTCCATCCAATTAGATCCATACACATGTTATTGTCCTACACAGCAGGTCCCTGTGAAACTCCATCATATATCAAAGAGAAGGTTTTACCTTTATGGTGCATGACCCATACAACTAGTTAATGCACTGCCTCCATGACCTTGTCTGACCTGTGCATACAGTACAGTACATACATAGCTGCTCTGTGTGTGTGTGTGTGTGTGTGTGTGTGTGTGTGTGTGTGTGTGTGTGTGTGTGTGTGTGTGTGTGTGTGTAGAGCTAGTGCCAAGAGCTAGCTTTCACCTATACACCTCCTACTAAGCTTATGTTGAACTGTATACTTCATACTTTCATTATTATTTATGAGAATCCCAGTTTTCATAAACAATAGACCTTACCATGATCTCATAATATAGAAAAACATAATTTAGAGAAGTCCAAGAATATCAGTTTCAATCCTAGGCTTTACAGTGCAGAGGTCAGATGAAGATACTAGCTGAACCCCCTAGGGAGTGTTTACTTCGTGCCAGATGTGGAGGAGACGTGTGGAAACCTCACGAATAATTTCTTTTTGAGTTTCTTTATCTATTAGCTGGTTTGTCTAGACTTCAACAAGCGGGCGCCTTTCCAAGAGGGAGCGGATCGGAGTGTATATTTATTTACCTTCTGTCGGGGAAGCATATCAGTTGGTGACATCAGCTGATGTCGGAGAGTAAACAAGGTAGCTAACAATGCTGGATTCGGCTGCGTCTCTGAATCACACCACAGCGCTGCCCTCGGCCTGTCATAACTCATAACTCATAACTCATCACAACCAGGGCATGGATCACTCAGGGACAACCCAGCCTCATTCTCAGCCCAGCTCAGTGGAGTGTTGGCCGGGCACCAAGACCCTCCTCAACCCCCTGAGGCTAGACAAGCCTTCTATTTTGGCCCGCGGTTGTAAATACTGTTGAAGCAAGTGGACCACGGAGACAGTGTGGGAACCGTCTGCAGACCTTAAGCAGGACACTTGTTGTGTCCTTCTAGATATGGTTGTAAGTACTGTAGACTGTTCCTCCTGAGACATCTACTACCCCCCTGCACTGTCTCCAGAGACACCTACTAACCCCCCCTATACTGTTTCTCCAGTGTCAATTAATAAAAGCAAGTTTTAAAAAAAAAAGCTCAATGTCAGCAGTCGACTAGCACGACGACTGCCAATGGCCCCTGGCCTGAGCACAGATTACTTTTCCTGCTACAACTGGTGGATAGATGATTCACTTACTTAGTCAAATGTATTGATTGTAAGTCGCTTTGTAATAAGGTGTCTGCTAAATGGCAAAAATGTAAATGTAGGTGAAATGGGATGAATACAGGCTGAATCGGGGGAGGCTGGCGGTGGTCGAAATCAGAGGATGGGCTCTTTGTAAGTTAATTCCTCATTCCATTCCATGCATTACAATGAGCCGTGTCTTCTGATTTCTACCTTTACCAGCTTTATCCTAGTTTGGACCTGGTCCTACTTGATATGGTTGTTAGCGGACTGAGATGGATACAGGCTGAATATCTAGTAATGGGTTTCTTGGATTTAAATCCATGATTTTTCTCAGACGTCTGCATTTTTTCAAACGATAACTTGACATTTTAACGTGTCGTGTTTCTCTGTTGATTTTTGTGACATGATGAAGTCCATGTCTCAGTGGAAAATTCTGACGTGAGCAAATACCTCCTAACTGCCGTCACAGAGCCCAAGCCCGTTCCAAGAGGAGGGTCTGGGTCTTGTTTGTTTGTACGTTACGTTACATGCATGCATGCATGCGGCGCAGGGGAGAGATTTGGTCCCTCGTCACATTGTGCTACTTAAGTTAATTGGCTCACACTTAGAATGAGTGAATGCAGAAACGCGTACCTAACACAAGACCCCCCCCAGACCACCCAGCTCAGCCTCTTTCTGGAGCTCTATCACAAGGGAACCAGGACACAGTTGAAACAATGTGGTGGGTTTTTAAATCAAATATACACTCCGCAATATATACTCTACACAAAACATTATACTGAATGAGAGTCAATTACATATTTGTAAACAAATCTCTTTGGCCAGAATTTTATCAAAAGCCTTTCAGGTCGTTCCCATAAAACGTTCCCTTATTCTGCCGTATTGTCTGTGAAGTGTGAACTTTTCAGGACAAACTAAGTAAAGACATTTTTTGGATTTCATTCCTCCCTGGTTTCCTCTCTCAGACAAAAGAGCGTGTGTGTGTGTGTGTGTGTGTGTGTGTGTGGGGGGGGGGGGGGCATGGGGGATGCCTGACAGCCCACACAAATACCCTGATCTGTGTCTGTGTGTGCTGTCATCATTCAGAGTACCCACAGTCCGTGCTTTTAACTTATCCAAACACACTCTTGTCAGGAAGATCAACTCCCTTGTCTGTGTGTGTGTGTGTGTGTGTGTGTGTGTGTGTGTGTGTGTGTGTGTCTGTGTGTGTGTGTGTAGACACACAAACACACTTTGGCATGGTGACATGGTACCTCTGTAAGTCAGTTCTGTTATCTGAACAAAACCCATCAGATGTTCATTAATAGTCGTATCTCTGACAGGCCGACAAGGGAGGCTTGGTAAAACACAGTCCCTGCAAACCCTCCTCTCCCTGAGCTCAAACCCTCCTCTCCCTGAGCTGCTGCTGGCCAGAGAAGGCCTGAACACAACTGGCTGGAGAGATTCAGTCGGGCATTGATTCGGCCCACATCCCAAGACGGGGGGGCTGTACCATATCAACACGCAGACACGGTCGTCAATGTAAACAGTACTCTACATTTTCACTTACGGATGAACACCACCTGCCTGAAACTGCCAGGAAATATCATGGAAATATCAACAATGAGCCAGTCTCACTCCGATTTCTACCTCCACCAGCCCCCCGTGGTACAGAACCATCTGTAGTCCATAGAGAAGTGTAAAACCCATCTATCCTATTTACACTGGCATCTTTATCTATAGTACACACAGTGGGTAGCGACCAGCTCTGTCTTGATGATCCACCCCATTAAAGTTAGATGAATCTTTATAATAATGAATGCCGACTCACTTGTGTGTGTGTGTGCGTGTGTGTCTGTGTGTGTGTGAGTGTGTGAGTGTGTGTGTGTGTGTGTGTGTGTGTGTATGCGGATGTGCGTGCATGTTTGCGTGTGATAAGCGGAGTACAGAGCTGTATCTGCTATACAACAAGACCTGTCAAGAGTGTATTAAACTATACATGACACAAGGCGATAAGGCCACAGAGAAACATGGTAGTGGAAAACACAAGATGATGGAGCACCATAATGAACCTATAATCTAAATAGCCGTACAGTAGAGTACGGTAAGATTAAAAGGTCATTTATCATGCTGCTAAGCAGACAAAAAGTCAAAGGTAAAATAAATAGACAACGCACTTGAATGTGAGTTGAACTTGAACTTGAGTGATATGAATCTACAATCATTAATACATACGAATAACAGTCTTTGATCTTATGACAACTAGTTATCTAATGAATGTACTATGTGAATGCAGTTCACTGAGGGACAAAAGGGTAATGTTGATAGAAGAGGCTATAGTCAAGCATAATATTTCACTAGGCCATACTACTACAATACTATGTGTATTGCAAAATGTTTTTTAAATGTTTACATTTTTGACATTTAGCAGACGCCTTTATGCAAAGTGACTTGCAACAAATACATTTGTCTAAGTAAGTGAATCATCTATCCGTCAGTCAAAATGAAAGAAAGAAGAAAAAGTAGTCTATGCTCGGGCCATTGGCAGTCAAAATGCTAGAAGGATGATTCTTTATTTTTGATTATTATTTACAGTAGATAAACTCTACAGCGGGGTACGGAGCGGTTTCAGGAGGGACAGTTAAGGTGTAGCCTTAGCTCATGTCATATACTGTAAGCCTATTGTATACACTTTACAAAAAACAAAACAAAACAAGACGCCATAATATTGTTCAAATATAATATTGTCTTTGTAGAATATTGTCTTTCCCTGAGGAGCAGTTGTCCCAAGGTCGTGCCATGGTGGTCTCTAAGACAGTGTAATGTGTGTGAAGCAGAACGCATGGACAGTGTCGATGTGTCAGGGCCAAGGCCATCCATCAGCAGAGGAGATAACAGAAACGTATCCTCGCTGCCTCGCCTCTGGAGCCTCCGCAGCCGTGATGAATCACACCAGGGCACCAGTGGCCACGTCTGATGACACGGTCGGAGGAGGAGGCAGGAGTGTGTCAGTGGGGCTCACATGTACATCCACTGTATATACATACATATAACACGGATGGACACACACACACACACACAGGCACACATAGAGTGAGAGAGAGAGAGAAAGAGAAAGAGAGAGAGAGAGAGAGAGAGAGAGAGAGAGAGAGAGAGAGAGAGAGAGAGAGAGAGAGAGAGAGAGAGAGAGAGAAAGAGAGGCAAGTGTAAAATGTAGCCCGTGCCTGTCCAACTGTTGGGTTTACCTCATCCATACAGCATGCCACCCACTTGCACCCTTTCCAACACACCACCATGTTAGGATCTCTGCCGTGCGACCGTGGCGTCTGTGAGAACATCAACAACAGCATTCCTCCCTCCTCGCTGGACCATCGCACTACAAACACTGGTCCAGACAAAGAGACTACGGCTGGTGGTATTCAATACAATGTCTTTAGCCAGGATTAGAATGATTAGGTTGGGCTGTTTAAACGACGTATTTACCTAAACCGGATCACTCAATCAATTCAAATTGTTTCCACTTGCTGAATGTAATGTACAGTACCATTTGTCATGGCTGTATGTTTTTACTTTTACGCAGTAAGATTAGGACCTCAGTGCTTGCAAGGCCACCATGGCCACAACTGCCCCCAATGGATGGAGCAATTATAATCAGGGTTAATTAAAGGGGCATGAAGGGCTTACGAGTAGGAGTGTGTGTGTGTGTGTGTGTGCGTGCGTGCGTGCGTGCGTGCGCGTGTATGTGTGTGTGTTCTTACAGTGTGTGCCTAGATAGCTATTCCCAAAGAGGGAATTGACTGCAATGAGGATGCTGTTTGATTGATATACTGTAAGATCTCACTGCACTTGTCAAAGTCACCCTAAATACTGTATTGTACACCACAACACTATGGTAAACATACTTCTTGTATTCAATGTTGAGATACATACAGTACAGCGAGAGAGATGTTTTGCTTGCTTATTTGCTTACTTGACTGTCTGACATTGTTGTGCAATAAGAGAACACTTGCTCACTAATTGAGCTTTAAGTTTAAAACAGCATGGCTAAAAGAGGTCCTTCCTTGTGTGTTTGTTACACCTAGTGTAAACAGAGACAGTGCGTTCAGTGGGTATACTATAATGTTGTGCAATTCGACCACTTTAAATCAACACCTTGTTGAAACAGAGGGACTTGGCTATCAGGTACTCCCATACAGTGTGTCTACAAGACATGAAGACCAGACCCTAACCTGTAATCCCCTAACCCACCCCACTAAGACACACCTGCTGAGGTACTGTATAAAAGCCATGACCTGACTGTACTGATACATCCAGAAGCCTTGGAAGCTATCTCCACAGCCACAACAACAGAGGTCATCCAGAGAGTGTCTCCTGTTCCACACACTCAACATGGTCCACCTTCTCTCTCTGAGCATCCTGCTGCTTCTGCCACGCCTCTCCCAGGCACACTATCTACCGGAGGAGGACGCCTCTGGGTCTGGATCTGGGGACACTGAAGACCTGGTGGTGTTCGCCGATGACCCAGAAGATGTGGAGCCGGGCCTGAGTACCAGGATCCTGGAGGTCAACGAGGCCTCCACTGAGCTGCTGATGGAAGGAGACATCCTCCTCTCCAGAACCAGGACGGCCGTCAACTGCCAGGGGAGAAAAGACTGCATCTGGGAGAAATCCGCTAACGGCAAGGTGGAGGTTCCGTACACACTGAGCTGGGAGTTCCGTAGCGACGCCAGGAAGAAGATCGCCGACGCCATGAGCGCATTCCACGCCAAGACCTGCGTGCGCTTCGTCCCGCGCCGCAACGAGGCCGACTACCTCAAAATCGTGAGCCAATCCGGATGCTTCTCTTCCCTGGGGAAAGCCGGAGGTGGGCAGCTGGTTTCTCTGGCTAATCATGGTTGCATCGACAACGGGATCATCCAACACGAGCTGAACCACGCCTTGGGCTTCTACCACGAGCACACCAGGAGCGACCGGGACCAGTACGTCAGGATCAACTGGGAGAATATCTGGTCACCTGCTAAGGGCAACTTCAACAAACAGGACACCAACAACCTGGACACTCCCTATGACTACGCTTCCATTATGCATTATGACAAATTCGCGTTCAACAAGCGGATCGGGACGAAAACTATCACACCCATCCCCGATGTGTCTGTGTCCATTGGGCAGAGGTCGGAGCTGTCTGATACTGACATCCTGAGGATCAATAGGCTGTATAAGTGCTAAAGTGTCAACGCTTTACACAGGCAGACGTAAACATCGTCGAGGCTGAATTTGAAGTCTGTCCTAGTTTGAAATGATCAGGAATTGTGTCGTTTGGATGGAGGAACCGTCAAATGTACAGTCTAATTAAAGTTTAATAAATGTGGTTTGATCATGACGCTATAATTAGATGGAAATAAAAGCCAACATCATCAATAGAAAAAAGTTGTCTTCCATCCATCCTTTCACACTGTATCACTTGTATTCAATAAATACAATATGCTTGTATTCCATGTGCTTCTACAATGAGGAACTAAAGCAAGTACAGCCAGCCAAAGTACATGTGGTAGAATGGGCTTCTCCCTGTCTAAGTCCATTCTTTGAAGCACCATTGATCTCCAGATCTCCCACAGCTCTTTGTTGACAAGCCATCAGGCTTCCCTCCTCTCCCGCTCTATCCAGGAGATTCTGTTACCTCTGCTTGGCATGGAGCTGTACTCACCCCAGCTGTGGTACGCCAAGTCCAATAGCCCTGGTCTGGTAAAGGAAATGGATAACACTTGATTGTTATTACAATGTTATAAACATATCTGTTAGGGGAGTGAAATGGGAAAAGGGGGTTAGACTAGGGAGGATTAACAAACATGATACAGCTGTTGCTGACTCCAGGACCATCCACTTGGGAAGTGGCCCTCTAGGCTCGCCTACCGGGCGGGCAAGGGGAACAGCCCCTCCCTACTTGCAAGCCATGGTCAGCCCCCAAACCCCTGCCCGATCACTCCGCTCTTCCACCGCCGCCTCTGCGTGGATGCAGCAGTTGCGCTACTAGGTCATGGCTTTTCACTGTCCTGGTGCCCCGCTGGTGGATCTTTTCAGGCTACATCGTAACTGTCCCTCCTAAAGACCTCTTCATCCCCACTAGCCCCCAATACAGTTTCTCTACTGTTAATACATTTATTTTACTTTTTAAAATAATAATAATAATAATAATAATAATAATTAAAAAATAAGATTATTCTGATTATTATGAATAATAATAATAATAATTATTATTATTCCTTCTTCTAGCATTGTGACTGCCAATGGCCCCTGGTCCTAGCATTGATTAGTTTTTCTTATGATGACTGATGGATAGGTCATTCATTTACTTAATCAAATGTATTAGTTGTAAGTTGCTTTGGATAAAAGCGTCTGCTAAATGCCAAAAATTTAAATGTTAGGTACATATTACAGGCCAGACAATCAACCAGCCCTGCTCTCACAGAAAGTGCATTTATTCTCTGAATGTAAAACTGAAACCTTATTATCTCTCTTAATGCAAACATGGAAACATTCTATCTATTCATTATCATAGGGTATGTTTATCCGGATGGGACAGTTTTTAATATTGTACGATGACTATCTGTGAATCTTTGAAGGAATGTGGATCTATTTGAAAGTGCTCTCAAAATGGAATCACATCCTCTTGAGTCTCATCAAATAAGTGCTTTTGGCCGAAGTACAAACAGGGATGGGAGAAAGAAATAATATTATGGAACACTCAAAAGGCATACAGATTCACTCAGTCTCTTTTATGTAATAGCAGCAGAGTATGCACTGTGTGTTATGAAGCTTCACCTAATGCATTAAAGGTATAGAAGTGGCTCAGAGCCGAAAGAAAATGTAAGCAAAGAGGTCCATTTCACTCATATCTGGCTTTATATCTGCTGAGCTAAGGAGCTCTCGAAAGGCAATACGCGGAAGAAACTCAAAGTGACCCCGAACTTCACAAAATGGCTGGCATCTCATTTCTGTCAGACATGAGAGGAGAATATCTGACTGAAAACATGTCTCGAAAACACAAGGCAGAAGGTTGGGCAGCTAGAACATTGGAGAAGCTCCAGAGCAGTTGTGGTCTGGGAGTTTTTCCATAGCTGTTCTCTGGAGGGGATGAGCAGTGACCAGGCATTTGATGAGTGTCACATCAAAGTGATTCAATATGGCATGTTTGCCTGGGATTTGTTGGAGGGAAATCCAAAACCGATATGAATCATCTTTTAAACGCTAGATTTTGCAATTTACAAACTTGTGTGCATCATGCCAAGCTCCAATTTAGCTGTTGAACTACTGCCGGTTGCACACATCCCATGTCAATGTGAACACTCAATTACTTTTGCAATCCTGCTGTTTACAAATACTACCTTTGCACACACCATATTTTTGCACATTGCACATACCTCCTTTGATATAGCCGCTATTTATACATCTGTACCATACTGTACATAGCTACCTTAATTGTACATAACTGTATATACCTCTAACTACCGTACTTGCCATACTGTACCTATCACTATCACTGTCATGTTCTTATAACATGTTTCATATCACTATTTGCACTGGTTGGATGCTAAACTGCATTTCGTTGTCTGGTACTTGTAATGACAATAGTTTAATCTAATCTAATCTAATCTAATCTAATCTAATCTAATGTAATCTACTGTGCAGTAATCACCCACTACTCATATCCTCAAGAGATAACATTGCACAGTAGCAAGACACAACTCAATAAGTCTTCACACAGACACACAAGTCTGATGATTTACACCCTACAGTAGAGTTGACAAACAGGGGTCTGTCTTTGCTCCTTCTTGACCAGATACAGGCACTTGTCCCTGGGAACCTACAGTAGCGTAACGGAGTACAGTATGTTTGATCTGGGAGCGAGTGCCCGTATGACAAATAAAGAAGAACCAGGACACATGTATACATAGAACTCTGGGAAACGCCGTGGCAGACACTCCAGGGGAATCATGTATGTATGTGCAGGGGCCTCAGGAGCTGCGGCCCCAAAATAGCCGGACATCTCTCGCATGGTGGCGGTTGGAAGAATGTGACTTGACTCGTGTTTTCACAGGGTGGGCCACGGGAAAGAGGCAGGGTTTCTGCTGATGCCCCACTAGACACCCAGTGTGGCTCTCACCCTCATTTCTCACAGTGTACTAGTGGTTCTCACCAGATGGTTCTTGTCCAAAAGGACCCTTTCTGTACGCAGGTTTTAGTTGCTAAAAACTAGGCTTAGTTACTTTATATTGATATTATTTACTAATTCATTATTCATATTATTATTGATATTATATTGGTATATATATATATTATTATATATATTTTGGGCCACTATACACAATAATAATATTATTATTATTGTGTATAGTGGCCAAAAATATATATAATAATATATATATACCAATATAATTGCCTTCGTATGCTCCAACTCTCACTTCCTTTGATGATATTCTACAAGCGTACAGGCGGCATTAGAGAAGTTAGCTGCAGTGCTGTATCATATGATGTTACATTGAAGAATGGGTCAAAAGCAGACAGAGGCTTGAGAGTGATAGCAATCACATTCCAATACAACTGCATAACGTCAAGAACGCGCGTGTGTGTGAACATGTGCACACACACGCACGCACACACAAACAAACTCCGGGATATCAAAGAGAGATTGTTCCACTGGAATTTTTCTAATAGTTGCACTATGATGCCTTGTTTTCTGCACTATCAGGCGGGCTTTCCTGGAAAATCAGACAGGTTTGGTAGCAGTTGCCAACCCAAACAATGAAATCACATATGCTACAGCTCACGGTAGTGAGCACGGTCGTCCAAGCGTGGAGAGAAGGGGATGGAGGGGAGGTATAGGGTTCTGTCCCCCGAGACGGGACACACTGGTGGGGCTACACTCGTAAAGCCTCTGGCAGCTGCAGGAGACTGTTGTGTAGGTCTGCTTGAAGGCCTGGAGCTCTGGACATCCTGCAAAAAAGGGAGTATTTCATGTAACGCTCTCCTGTCAACATCTAAAATATGTAGTGAATTGATGGCAGTGAGACCACCATGGTTAACTGGTAGAGAGAGGTGGAGAGAGAATATATACAATGGTCAAGCATGATCATCCAATAGGATTTTGATAGAGGAACAGAATTGCAATTAGACTTCACTGTTAATGTAATTTGATGTAAATTAATGTCAATAAACCTTTGCATGAAAAACGCTGTTGTTAAATCTTTTTTTCATTGCATTTAGTTGGTATATGCTTTGCTTACAGTGCCAATGCAAAGTGCTTCAGGTTCAGGCAAGCTCCCAGTACCACATGTGGAAATTCCAGGATGTGCTGGGATTGGTTGCCAGTTGCTGTTCAATTGTCCATGAAGACCAATTATATTGTCCCTCCATAACCCCCAGGTGTACATTGTCATGCTGTGACGTTCACAGCGATAACAAATTACATTGTTACAACTACTGTAAAAAAAAAAAAAGTACCCATATATGGATTTTATAATGATCAATATTTTCTCCCAAAATAATCTCTTATGTGTACTTTTAAAAGTTGAAACCTGGTTATAGGTTAAAATCACATGCAGTGCAGTACAATAGGGAGAATTTAGTAACATGGCCTATTGAAATACATACAGTGAAGCAAAGCTACTCAAAAAGGCAGTTGTTGTTTATGTGAAATGAATACCAGTTCTTAACTGTCAAACTATGAACCACACAACACAACTACCTTATCACTGAGAAAGGTATGTCTAGGTCTATGTACAACCTTGTACCGATTGAATCTCAGCTACATTCTCTTTTGAAGGGAACTTCAAAGGCATTCTACAGGTTTGCTTGAGCTCTTCAAATGTCTTTTCTAAATCAGTATCGTGCCATCATTCTCCTAAGTGTTTTGTCAGACTGTAACCAGAGATGATGGATGGTAGCCACTAGTCAAATGTATACATTTGTCTTCACGGAAAATTAAGAACATTAAGAACAGGTTGAAAGGCTGATGAAATTCCAAAACAAATCCCACCAACCACTGGCACCAAAAACTGCTTATACAGATACTAGGATAATATGTTCTTGAGCATTTAGAAATGATTTATTCTTCACGAGTGAGGCAATTTAAGCATCAATGAAATGTTAATGGGGCATACGAATTGCCAAATTCTAACTTGCTATATTATTTCAATTTCTACAGTGGGCCTTCCGCAATATCAGTCCCAAAGGGCATTAGTGTATGCATTTCATAAAGGGTCAAGGATTCTCTACCTACTCTATACATTGTTTATTTGTACTATTTGGACCGAAGCCATGTTGACATTATGCACATCATCATCGGTCATAAACAATACGCTCCGACGCAGCAGGGAATTGGTAGGAAGTCATCCAATACTCCTAGTTTACTTTGCCAAGACATTTTTGTTAAGCAACAAGGTTAATGTAAAAAAAACTGTTATGGCTTATGGCTTATGACCACAGGTTTAAACACAGAAAATAGTAGCTACTGTAGTTGGAGTGCTACTTTGCGAGCACTTAGCTTTTATGATGTAATTGACTAATCAGATTCTTCATTTTATTCTCAACAGTTTTTTTTGTTACACTCTTGGCGAAGTGAAGCAACTACTTTTCACACTTCAATTACACACCATACGTCATTCTGTTTCAGTTCCAAAAGACGGCTAATTCTTCTACAGTTTGTTTTTCAAAGCCGAGTTAAAATCTTAGGCCAGGAGGTCTGAATTCCACCATGACTTCATAAGTGTACTGCGAACACTACACATGATCATTCCATGGCAGGGGATTATTCCATGTCACAACTAACTGTCAAATGAACTGATGAATCATCTATAGCATGACTCGGAGTCAAATATAAATGGCTCTTGGATGGCCTTGCATGGAGTGGGGATGATGAATGATTCTTTGCAACTGACTCCTCTTCTATGGATCCTTGCTTCACATGGTTACAATGAGCGCTACACACCCACAGACGAACATAAAGCAGAAATGACCTGAGGCCAGAAAAGGCCTCACTCCCACAGCATAGCCTATCTCAGACACACGCACGCGCGCACGCGCACACACACACACACACACACACGCACACGCACGCACGCACACACACACACACACACACACACACAGTAAAAACAAGTTCTCTCATAACAACCCTCCAAAAAGCCTGTCACGGTACTGTACATCTCAACAGTGCAAAGTGTTACCGCAAACATTTTTATAGCATGGCACCAAATACACGGGATCAGCTTGTCAGCTGAGAGACCCGGGCCAGCATTAACTTATCCATGGTCCCCCTCGGCCTGAAGTTGTGAACTTTTAATACAACATTTATTATTTCTACTCAATTAGACCTAAACCTGATATTCCGAAGGGCCCCACTTTGCTCCACGCCTTTATGTGGAAATGGACGCTATTCTGAGAAAGGGAATAAATTAATTATTTCTCTAACAGTTTAATTGGTGGTGACATTGGGGCACTGTTCGCCAGTTCCCCGGTTTGGGGAATAGACTGAAGGGAAACTCCCACTGGCACCCACTAGTAACACATCTCCATGGTAACTAACACATCATTACAATGGCCATGTTAATTTGTTAGCAAATCCCATCAAAAAGCTTTAAAAACAGAGATGGAGAGTTCATCTTAAAGGTCTTAAAGGTCCCCATAAGGACTGTATTGACAGTCCCTATAAGCCCTTTTAGTAGTCTGTAGTCGTCATGATGCGGGGGGGACCAACAAGACCATTAACGAACCTGCAAAGCAGTCTGGGAGTATTGGTTTTCAACTCTCTCTGACGCTTCCTGTGTTTAAATACCACTCAGCGATGACAGGCCAATCACAACCATGTCAACTCCCTGCACAGTTGGCACATTAAAGTTTACATAAACCTTAGACCACCTTGCATATAAAACAGACAGGGGAAACTATTATTTCTATATGAAAATATTAACCTACGGGCCTGGGGTTGTTAGAGAAAATACTTACTGCATATGAAATGAAGAATACCACTGAATAAATAGTAAAAAAAAATATTTTTGACTACTCATGAAGGATATGTCATTAAAGTTGAACATATCCTGAACTGGGATAGTTAATGAAGATTCTTAAAGAGACTGAGAGTGAGATTTAACAGCCAGATGGCACCAGTCTGGGTCTCACTTCAGGGCCAACTGAACACAAGAGCCCCACAAATCTTCCCCAAGTCCCCCTTCGTTCAGATGATGTTCTACTAATAAACCCCATACATGAGGAATAACTCATTACTGACATCACGAAACATCACTATTTCTTTTTATGTTCTCCTAAATCAAGGTCACTAGGAGATACACATATGGAAACTTTGGGTGTCACACTGTCATACACCAGCGGAGGCTGGTGGAGGTAGAAATCGGAGGGCAGGCTCATCGTAATGCATGGGATAGAATGAGGAATGGTATCAAACACGCCCTGCTTTAATCAGTCGTTCAGCCTGGATAAAGAAGAAAGGATCGTTGAGACTGAGCGCCGACCTCAGCGGCCTAACGAGCCTGAGGTTGACAGTGTCTGAGGTAATAGGGCGTTGTTGGGGATTTTATTTTGGATGAGAGATGCTGATCATGGCTGGTGCAGGCTGGAGGACGTGGGTATGAGGGCATGAGGGTAGATTAGTGTCATTTTACTAGTCTTTAGGCTCCTGAGATCATATTATTAGTGTTTTTAAATTCTGTGAGAATGATCTGGTTAGACAATGGATTAATTCATGATGACCCCGGTCTACATAGCTGACCTCACAGAATGCCTGGTCAGTAGGTGTCAGGGTAGAGCTGTGAAGAAAAGTAGCCTCCTTCCTCTCCTTCTCCCTCCCTCTCCCTCCCTCTCCCTCTCTCTCTCTCTCTCTCTCTAATGTCTAGCCTTAAGGGTCTATTTGAAAAGCTTATTCAACAAGAATATACTTTTTTCTCCATTCAGTTTTAATTAACTCAGAATAACACAGAGCTTGCTGTTATAAAAATAATAACAATACCAGGATACAAGTGAGGAATTGAATGGGACAGTAAAATATGCCACCCAGCTTGCCTTATTTCTCTACTTTGATTTCCTGCTTTGTTAAGTGTAAACTCTCTTTTTTTCTAGCAAGATTTTTCTTAGGGAGGGCAGGGGAGCGTGCGTACCCTTCTCCTACAAAATCCAGGTGGCATGCGTGACTCCACTGATGAAGTAAAACAGCCAGTGGATCGCAGAGGTCCAGCACGATTAATTTGATTGAGTCGACAAACATTAAAAGTTCAAAACGAGGACCCCGAGGAGAGTATCGCGGAGGGAGGTTTCTCAGACGAGCCAGTTGGATTCCGTCTCGATCCTAAACAGAACATGCTGTATATTTACTGTGTAGCAAGTCCTCGTCGAGTGAGGAGTGATTCAAAATTGCCCGCTTTTATTTCACTCTTTCATATGTCAGTCTATATATTATGTTAATAAAACACAGCCCAGAGACCAC
This sequence comes from Nansenia antarctica, assembly GCF_963989245.1. Classification (NCBI taxonomy): domain Eukaryota; kingdom Metazoa; phylum Chordata; class Actinopteri; order Argentiniformes; family Microstomatidae; genus Nansenia; species Nansenia antarctica. The sequence continues at coordinate 17,447,246 of NC_137675.1, forward strand.
GTCCCCAACCATGGATGTTATTTCATGATCTTGCAGTCCCGATGATGAATTACACAGTGAAGATTGTTCCCTTCTGCAGTCCATCTCCTTGATTGGAGTTTCAGCATGAGCACGTCCTACACAGCAGCCAGGACCAACTCTTCTCTCCTCAGGGGCTCCAAACACCAGCTCCTGGAAGTCTCATGTATATCTACAGTATATATAGATTTTATTGTTTATTATTATAAAACCTCACTGATTTCAGCACATGGACACTGATTAACACCATAGTACATTCAATCTTTTCTTTTATTAAATTATTTGTGTTTTCGAGTGATTGAGTTTGTCAGGCTGTTTGTGTGATCACACTTGATGGACATTTGACTGACTGGCCACTTGAAATATCCACTCAGGCTGTTTATAAGGGTTATAAAGAGGAAAGCTTAGCAAGTTGGGAACATGGAACCACTACTCCATGTTGTAAGCAACCCCTGATGCTTTGGTATTGTCCAAAGAGGGAGACAGAGAGGTTAAGAGAGAGGGAGAGGCGTGTGGAGAGAGAGAGAGAAAGATAGGGAGAGAGGGGGCGGGGGGGATATAGAGAGAGAGACAGGGGAAAAAAAGAAAAGAAAACCACAGTCTTGCAGATTTACCAAGCATGCGTAATCACATCTGAATCCAATATTCTGAGCTCAGTGCCAAAAACAATAAACAACCGACCACAAGCATATGAAGTGGAACACCACTCACCACAGCCCAGCTTTATGGAAGTCATGTTCCAGTCCTCAGTACAGAAACCACATCAGACAGACAGATGATGGACAACCATGGCTGGGTGCTGAGCATTAGCAGTCCAAATAGACAAATCTATACTGTGAAGAAGAAGGTGAAACATTATTTGGGTTTTTAGTGTTGATATTAGTAACGGTGTCATTGTTATCTTACTCAGTCTTACAAAGTGTACATCTGTCTTTCAGATCATTCATTTGTCAGCTGTGTGGTTTGGTGTTATCTGGGAGAAAGATCTTTTTTTATCACTTTAGGCACTATTTCTATACTGTACAGTATGTTGAGGTGATGACATAGATGTATGCTGTTTTATTGTATTTATATGTTATAAATAGCGCAGCACTAAAGGTCCTTCATACTGTATTCAGTTCAACACTATATTGACTTAATACCTAAACAGAAACCGATCTCTGTCGACACATTTAATTGGACTCTGTGTTGACCATACCACCTTGTCTGACACCGTGGCTAGACAAATCACTCCCCTCAATAAATAAATAGTGCAAACCCCACTCTGGTGTTTTTCATTTTAAAGGCTCAGTAGGTAGACCCAGTCAAAAGAGTTGGCATAAAACGTGTCTCCCTCTTCTTCCCTGTGAGTGAGTCAGTAATTAAATGTTGTCTGGGTAGAGAACACTTGTCAGACCGTGACAAAAGCCTTACCAGCCATGTAGTTACCCTGCGGGGTCAAGGACATGGGGCTCTATGGGACGACTGGACAATGTCCCCCGTCTTTGAGTCTGCAAAGAATGGAGTCCTGCCTGTAGCAATCAAATTGACGAGAAACTTCAAATAGAAGTTAGTAATTAGGTAGTGTAGTGTTGTAGTGTCGTGTGATGAAAGGGTCGATGCAGGCTATCTACTTTCATACAATATTATTTTGAATGATTTTGAGACAATAAAAACCTGCTGGGCGATTCAGTTCTGAAAAAACTAAATGGCAACATTACAATCAGAGTCTCCTCTACCCCCAAGACGACAGTTTCAAAAGGCCCCACAAATGCTATCTGACGTCCATCGCTAGCTATAAATCATGATACATGAAGAAAACAGGTTCCCTCTGCGCCCTGACAATCGCTTCCATATGATCGCTGAGAGTTGTGAATGATGATGTTATGTGGTGTTCAGACTTGGACTTGATTCAGAATTGTGTCAAGGTACTGTAGTCCGACTGTGTTAGAGCAGATGATGGATCACTTATTGTTGACATATAGGTGTGCTTTGTCAAATTGTCCGTATCTATATTTCACTTAAATTGCCACTATCAAGCAAGGTCAAAATCATGAAATCTGAGAAGAATAGAATCCTAGAAAAATACCACTCTTACCACTCAATGAGCCTTATTTCAACCTCTGTTGACATTCTGTCACTTTTATAAATACTGTAAGAACGTTTTGTCCTAATTTCCTTGGTTTTTCAAGTAAAATAAAACCCAAATGTATTTGCCTAAGTCAATAAGCACCAGTAAGTAGGTAACTGTTACCTACTACTGTTAGTACGTCTGTCTGCAGCCATCTAAACCATCATGCTACCACAACACAGTGACTTCCCCATGGTGTGGCTAACAGCATTAGCATTTCAGACAGAACACCAGATGCAGCTAGCTAGCATAGGGAATTTATTATCATATATTGTCTTAATATAACATATAATGTTGTGGTTGTATATAATGTATTGATTTAAGTATTGTACTGTGCTGTATTTATGTGCCCTGCCCCTGCCCGCTCACCTCCACCTCGGCTGGCCGACTGGCCCCACCTCCTCTACACAGCAGTCGGGCTGCCCGATCACGTCTCTTCACAACACTGGCTCCCCGCTGGTGGAATGAGCTCCCCACGGCTGTCAGAACGGCAGAGTCACTACCCATCTTCCGTCGTAGACTGAAGACCCATCTCTTCAGGTTACATCTTAACTGCTCCTCCTGAGACATCTTCTGACCCTCACCACTATGTCTCCTAAAGACACCCGCTTTCCCCTCTACTGTGTCCCTAAGAACTTCTATTGCCCCCCTTGTACTGTTTCTCAGTTTCTCCAGTAAAAAAAAATAAAAAAAAGGTTTTAGTAGAAGGCGATAATAGGGAGAAGGTTTTTCCTTCTATCAGTGGCCCCGGGCCCGAGCTAGAGTACTCTTCCTGCAACGAATGGTGGACTGCTGATTCACATGCTTAGTATTCAAATGTATTGATTGTAAGTCGCTTTGGAATAAGGCGTCTGCTAAATGCCAAAAATTTAAAAATGTAATGTAAATGTTGTTTTGAAATTGTAGTTAACAGGGTACACTTGCAAAAGAGGCCTCTCAGTTCCCCTGTTATAAACAAAGGTTAAATCAATCAAATAATCAAATAATCTTAGCATATTAGCAGTCATATGTTATAAATCTGATTATCTGATAATTAGCCTGTCTTTCTCTGTTCCAAATGTGAGTTAATTGTGACTTGACCGATTGCGGTTTCAGTTGTCACACTCCACCACCTTCCTAGTAGGGGAGAGGTCTGGGTGATCATAGTGTGTCAGGCTCTTGGCTGCTTCTCAGTTGTGTGTGGACATATTGGAAATTAATCTTCTGCTTGAGGCAGGCGCTGAATGCAATATTTGTTGATGCTTCCGTTGGAAGACCCCCTTGGATCCCTCACAAAGCATTAATTCCTTTAATAAAACATACGTAGGGGTAAGGCCTATAGTACATGGTGTAGCTTAACTACCAGTTAGCACCAATCTAATAATCTCTTTTAGATGAGAGATACAGTACAGTATACGTTTTTCTCAAAAAGTAGATTTAAACAGAGCATCTAAAGATTACTTTTCAGGCTTAACTGTCTTGAGTTAGAAGGCCATGGCTTTTATATTTCACATTTATATATAATAATAATATATAATACAAAAAAACATATCTGAAGTAATCTCACTGACATTTCACATCACTGCAATAACTCATGATCACCCCCCCCCCCCCACAGCCCCAAGAAGATACATGCACCTCTTCACTCCTAAGATGATGACCTAATTATGACATCATCGATGCAAGCAGCACCATTCCAATCAACTCACAATGGAACTCTAAAACCCAGAGGGAAGAATCCCGCATCTTGATTGGTTCAGACATGGCTATGATTGACAGTTCAAGGGAGCGCCATCCATTAGGAGAGGATCAGGGGATGTTTGACCTTCCCCACCCCAATGTGAGGGGCTAAGAGCTCCATGAGTAATTGGGGGGTTGACCACGCCCGCAAAGGTCAGCCAGAAGAGGAAATGAGGTATTACAGTGTCTCTAGGTCAATATGTCTAGCTCATCTGTATGTGCCTATAAGCACGTTAACTAATAAATTAGGGGAGAAATATTGCATCGCCAAATTCCATTTGAAAGGGTTTCTGCCTCAACAACTGGAGGAAACTAGTTAGCTAGTTCAAACCAATGAAACGCTATGTTGATTACCAAAACGTTTCTTTTTTATAAAGATAATTCATTTTCAATTAAGAGAGTGGGGTTACCTATTACCTAAATGCAATCAAATCCTATGGAATGTATCATGATAGCTGTTTCTACAGACGGCCATTTGGTGGACACTGCTGTCCGCTTACTTACTCATGTGGTTTTTATAAGATTGTAAACAGCCTGGAGGCTCGTCTCTGTGGGACACATCCCATCAACGCGGCATGTGAGGTGATAAAACAGAAGACAGATGAAATGACGCACACACACACACGCACACACGCACACACGCACACACGCACACACGCACACACGCACACACGCACACATACCAAGGACTGAACCGTGACACTTTTGGCCCTGGTGTGGAAATGGTGACATTCTCACTGGATTGTTATTTTTACACTGATACTATCTCTCCTATAATGCCTGCACTTACGTTGTTCAAGGGGGACTTCTGATCCCTATCCATGATACAGTAATGTAATGGTATAAGTATTTGTGGAGGACCAGGGTTTGACATTATAGTGCATATCTCCACGACTCATGACATGAAACAGAAGCAGGAAATGTTGCAATGTTACAGTATTGTATACATTTTTTGTGCACATGTGAATCTTTATCTGTAACATTAAAATCTTAAAACTTCAAGAAACATTCATTCTTTTTTCAATTTCAATGAATACTTTAACATCTTGCGCATAGGGAATTCCTGTACGGCCTGAATGAAAGATTGATAGATGGTAAGTGTGTGGTTAAGTCCACTAAGTGACTCTGAGCTGGGGTTTTAGACCACTCCTGTGCTGCTGAATCTCACATCTGGATCATCTTGATAACACTTCCATTACGACTCCTCTACATGATGTTACGAACCTCCCTGCTGTACATTGCCCAACACGGCCCCCACATAATGGAGCCTAACGCTGACACCAAAGTACTCCGCATAAAGACAACAGAAGGGATGGTGAAAGTTGTGGGGGTGGGCTGGGGCGGGGGGGTTGGGGTGCTGAGCGAAGAATATAAACACACTAGAGGTGAAAATGCTACATTTTCTCATGACACGCTGAAATACGAAAGGATTCCAAAAATACGAGCCAATAAAAGATGTGATGTGACGAATCAAGCTAGCTAGCTAGCTTACGGGTCTTTGCTTTTAATGGCCGCGAGCTGTTGACGTTCTACTGTTAATTATATCAAGGATTGAAAGATTAATCTCCTTGTATCACTGTGTATACAACAACCCTCTCAGCCTTCAGGACTGCAGGGATTTGTTTACGCAAACAAACAGCTTCGTACATGGGAAAGTTCCCCTGCGTCTAATTGGCACGGATTCTTGACCGCGGTCAGCCAGCCGAGCCGAAGGACTGACAGCCTCACAATGTCGTGCAGCGATGTGTGTAGGTAAACACATGGAACTCGCCTCTCTCTCTTTCTCTCTCTCCCCCCCCCTTCTCTCTCCGGCCATTGGATCGAGGCAGGGAAGCGTTGCCCCGACTTGTTCCGGTTCACTAGGGCCTGGAATCCCCTTCAGATAAACAGGAATGGAATCCCCTCAGCCTAAAAGCCTGTCTGTTTTAAAGATGGGGGAGCAGCCCAGTAAACCTGTCGGACTCAACGGTGTCCTTTTACTATCAGGCAGGGGGGAAGGGCGCCCGTGTCACCTGGCTTTGAGCATTCTTGGTAGTTTTTTTTTTAAACAGCGTTTTATGGGTAACCCACCGGCCCAGAGATCGTGAAGGGTTTACGGGTGACCAATAAAGCGGCGCTGTGGTTCGGAAGCCCCCCGGCCACTCTTCCTGTCTCTACAGATTAGGGAACCCCTCCATGAACTGTGTGTGTGTGTGTGTGTGTGTGTGTGTGTGTGTGTGTGTGTATGTGTGTGTATGTGTGTATGTGTGTGTGTGTGTGTGTGTGTGTGTGTGTGTGTGTGTGTGTGTGTGTGTGTGTGCAGAAACTCACCACAGATTTCTCCCTTTTGCCCCCATGATCCCCTCAAGTAACCACATTGCCTTTTACGAGCGGGGGTCTGGACACATTTGACCCCGTTTCATCATCTGTGTCTGTGTCCTCAACAGTAGGTTCACTGTGAAAGTGCTAAAATACTAATGCCTGGTTTGGAGCTCTATATGCAGGCGATGATTTGAAGTTAGCGACTTTGATGTTGTATTTAGGGTTTCTTGTTAAAGTGTCACTCAACACAAGACCTCTGTCTGTAGCTCTCCCGTCTCTCCTCTCTCTTTTCCCTCTCTCTCTCTCTCTCTCTCTCTCTCTCTCTCTCTCTCTCTCTCTCTCTCTCTCTCTCTCTCTCTCTCTCTCTCACACAGACACACCACACAAACAGTGTCATTTACCACGGTCAGTATCTGCACAATCTTCCCACCACCCACACAAACGAAGTCTGTGTTAAACCTAGCGTTTAATGATTTTCAGTGTCCGTTTTACACGTTTTAGTGGTCAAACTTTATGACGACTGAGCTCTCCCTCTCGCAATGTCCTTCAAAGCAAACAAAGTGAGAGGCGAGATGACAGTTTAAGCTCATACAGCTAAACCTGGTCTGGAGCATCCATAAAAGCGACGGCGCGGGTCAACGATACGGGTTTACATCCCTGGGTATGGTTTAAACGACACAGTGACGATCTACAGCTAAATCAACACGGCTTCGCCATACATCAGGCGGGCCGGAGGCCTCGCCCCGGTCCAGACGCCTGGAGGACTGACCCACTCTTTCATATCGGCATGTCTTGGAGGGCACAGTGTGTGCGTGTGTATGTGTGTGTGTGTTTGTGTGTTTGTGTGCGTGCGTGCGTGCGTGCGTGCGTGTGTGTGTGCATGCATGTCTGTGGGTACCGAAAGACATGGCTCTCAGCTAGGCTGTATTTGTTGATACAGGCCATACAGGACGAGGGGTGAAAGATGACCTCAGCTTTCACTGAAAACCAACAGGCACCAGTATATCACACAATTACGCCAAGTTGTTCTTGCTTTTTTTTTTATACATGGAACCAGTACAGACGAATACGCATTTAGAAATGTCAATGTGTATCTTTATCATTCCTGCATCTAGGAATAGACAGTGAGTATGTGTGAGGATTGGAATGATCCCCAGACACTGCCTCAATGGATGTCGCTGTATCTGTTATCTTTGCAATAACAGTCACCGTATAACAAGTTACCTCTCAGACCTACAGAGGACACTGTTCCAGGGCTTTTAGCAGGATCACTATTTAATGGAAACCTTGTTGCTTCGCTGTTTAGACTTTTATGGAACACGCTCTACTCGCCCTGGTACAGCTGTGCAAATATGCAT
>NC_137675.1:17459951-17469951 GCF_963989245.1 Nansenia antarctica
CAACCCCTCTCCTCCTTTTCCCTCTCTCTCTCTCTCTCTCTCTCTCTCTCTCTCATCCCCTTTCAGTGCATCTGGAATACACTGCAGTGGAGAAACAGGAGCCATACAGCAGCGGAAGACCAAAGCACTCATGTACTCACACACACACACGCACACACACACACACACACACACACACACACACACACACACACACACACACACAAACACCGACCTTACACTAAGTCCCATTCATCAGTGGCTAATCTGAGTAGTCTGCCATGAGGTGTTCTGGGGCCATGAGGTGTTCTGGGGCCACGCGTACACATGAAGAACGGCTCCTGGGCACGAGGAACCAGAGGCCACGGCGGACCCATGTTCAGTAGTGGCGAGAGCCTCACTTACATAAATATTTAGCCCCATAACGGCCGTTAGCGCAGGCTTATGAATCACAAAGCTCGTTAAGTACGAGCGTAAATAAACAGAAACTGAGACTCGGCGCCCGGCGTGGCCCTCACTCCGTCCATATTTCAGTCTGCTCACCGACTGGTGCGGACAGACATATCTATATATATTCGTCCTATCCACCTGGAAAGCAGGTTTTTGTTTTATGTTTTGTTTTTTTACCTGTTGGCCTGCCCAGGAAGGGGGGGGAAGTCATTTTGAAGCAATAAATTAGATTATCGGTTGTAAACTTTATTTAGTACATCTTAGATATTATTTTTTGGTCACCCAGAGGTGATTTCTTTCACAGATCTCTCAGTTGGGGAGTTTATGGAGCAGAGGTGATGTGGTCATAGCGCAGAGCGGGGGGGGGGGGGGCTAGCGGTGTGGTCGTTACGGGGAGCAAGGGGAGCGCAGTGAAGTGCTCTACGGGGGGTACCTAGGGTATTTAGGGCCGTGTCTGTCTACCTCTACATCTGTCAAGTAGCCCAAGACATGAGAGCAGATGCAGAAACATCTCTAGCATTGATGTACGGTACTGGTTGAGATCTTCGCTCATGTTTGTGTGAATACAGTATATATGGGCAAGGGGTTAGGGTTAGATCAGCTTGAGGTTACTAAATCATACAGGAAACAGGTTGTCCTCCATGAATGATGTAGCAGGTCTCCTTGTATCGCTTTAGTTAATAAGTGTAATTGCGGAATTTCAGTTTGCAGGCCTATAAATGAATGAATGAATGAATGGTCTTTATTGTCATTGATATAGTACAGGTACCAAACAACGGAAAAAAAAAAAAAAAAGAAGGGAAAGGAGCTGGTTTACATAAATAAAGGCTATGTACACTATCCACTATACTATACTATACAAATAAAACACTGTGCTGTACTCTATGCTATGCTATACCTATTCTAACATTTCCTATTCTCTGCAACCTTATGTACCCTAGGGTTGTCATATTGCACATAGTGTTATTGCACATTCATTTAAAGTGTCGCAGTTTGCAGGCTTGAAATTTACACATTTGTGCCTCAGCACTACACCTGATTTCAATCCAGCAGCTGCCATCAATCCGTCCAGATTGTCCAGGGCCCAGAACCTAGGTCTTTGCTGTGTTCAGGGCCTGAATGGCCCTGGGGTAGAAGCTGAGCTTCAGTCTGTTTGTCCTTGCGAACATGGTCCTGAACCGCCTGTTCGAGGGCAGCCGAGCAAAGTGTTCGTACCCAGGGTGGGATGGGTCTCTGGAGATCTTGGAGGCCTTCCTGAGGCAGCGTGTGTTGTACAGCTCTTCCAGAGAGGGGAGGGGGGCGCCGGTGATCTTCTGGGCCGTTCTCACGACTCTCTGTAGCGCATTCCTCTCTGCGGCTGTGCAGCTGGAGAACCAGTTGCAGATGCAGTAGGTGAGGATGCTCTCCACTGTGCAGCGGTAGAAGGCCACCAGCATCTCCTGTCCGATGTGGTCTTTCCTGAGGACTCTCAGGAAGAAGAGCCGCTGTTGTGCCTTCTTGATGATGGCTGCTGTGTTGTTCTTCCAGGACAGGTCATCCTGTATGTGCACCCCCAGGAATCGGAGGGTTGAGACTCTCTCCACGCTCCCTCCGTCGATGAGCAGGGGCTGGACCTCAGATTTTTTCCTCCTGAAGTCCACGATGATTTCCTGGGTCTTTGACTGGTTCAGCAGCAGGTTGTTAACCTTGCACAGCTTGCTCAGCTGCTCTACCTCATCCCTGTACGCCGCCTTGTCCCCCCCCGAGATGCAGCCCACCACGGTGGTGTCGTCTGCAAACTTTACGATGGAGTTGCTGGGGTGGACGGGGGTGAAGTCGTAGGTGTAGAGGTTGTAGAGGATGGGGCTTAGCACGCAGCCCTGGGGGGACCCAGTGCTGAGTCTGAGGGCTGTGGAGGTGTGGGAGCCCACCCGCACCCTCTGGGGGCGGTCGGACAGGAAGTCCTTGATCCATGCACATATAGAGTGTGATAGTCCCAGGTCTAGTAGTTTGGTCACTAGCCTGTCTGGAAGGATGGTGTTGAAGGCAGAGCTGAAGTCCACAAAGAGCAGTCTCGCGTAGCTGTTTCCCCTCTCCAGGTGGGATAGAGTGGAGTGGAGAGTCGTCCCGATGGCGTCCTCTGTGGACCTGTGGGCTCTGTAGGCGAACTGGTATGGATCCAGGTTGGGCGGGAGGCGTGTGACTATGTGGGCCCGGACTAGTTTCTCGAAGCACTTCATGATGATTGGTGTGAGTGCCACCGGGCGGTAGGTATAAAGGAAAACAACCAGATACAGCGACAAAAACTAGATCTACCCTGAGCAGCAAGCTAGCAGCATCAATGGCCGCCACCAATGCTAGCCCGTCGGAGGATGACAATGGTGAAGACACGCTCTATATGACGAAGTTAATTTCGGAATTGGCAAAACAACATGCCAGCCTCAAAGAAGATACAGTATGTCCACTCTGATCAGAGACTCTGTGAAACCATTACAAGACTCTGTCGATTCCCTGCGAACCACTGTTAACTCATTCCAAAGCCGCTTGGTCTCGATGGAAACCATAGCAGGTGAAAACTTCGAACGAGTCAATGCCACGGAGAAAACAGTGGCGTCACTACAAACACTCAACGCGTCCCTTTTGGATAAAATTGAAGACCTTGAGAATAGATCTCGCCGGGTTAATCTACGCATTGTAAACATACCTGAAGACAGCGAACACGGCCAGGACCCGATCCAATTCATATCTGAGATGTTGGTGGAAGTCATGGGCAGGGAAGTATTTGACAGACCACCGGAGCTGGAGAGGGCGCACCGCTCCCTCCGTCCCAAGCCCAGGGAGGGCGCTCCCCCACAGCCATTCGTGGTGTGCTTCCTTCGCTATCAGGAGAAGGAGCGTGCGCTGCGTTGGGCCAGGCAGCATGAATTGCGCTACCACGACAGAGTCATCAGATGTTACCCAGACTTGAGCGCGGCCCTTTCCAAGAAACGAGCAGCATTTAACGACATCAAATCAGCTCTCTATCACAAGAAGATCCAGTTCAGTCTGCTCCACCCAGCCAGACTCCGCGTCACCTTTCAGAACAAGACATTCGAGTTCCAGACACCCGAAGAGGCTAAAGAGTTCTATGATCGTCGCATCAACACTGCAACAGCTAGAGAAGACTAGTTTAATGTCAAGAACTGTTGTTACAAGCTGGTACGTATCAAGCACTAATTAGAATGTGTACTGACATTCAGTTGCTCAACACCAGAAGGCAGCAAAGCACACACGGAGGAGGCGAATTACAGACTGTGTACTGACGTTCAGCTGCTCAACACCAGAGGGCAGCAAAACACACACAGAGGAGTACGGTGATGTGATTTGATTTGTTTTTTGTTTTATTGCCCACGGTTTAATTTAATTTAATTTTTAATTTTGCCATTTAGCAGACGCTTTTATCCAAAGCGACTTACAATTACGAATTACAGGGACATTCCCCCCTGGAGTAACTGAGGGCTAAGTGCCTTACCCAAAGGCACACTAGTAGTGGTGTGGCTTCAGGCGGGATTTGAACTCACAACCTTCCGATCCGAGGTCCAACTCACTATCCACTAGACCACCACTACCACGGTCTTATGTTTACCATAGTTAACAATGCTCTTTGCCAAGTTGGTCATGTTAATAATACACAAATATGTTTATGCTTTGTTTAGGTTAAACTGTGTGTTTAATTGCTGTGTATTGTTACACTTCATATAAGTTACTAGCCTACATGTTTTAATTGATATACTTATGTCGGGAACCTCTTAGAAGAGGGAGGTTTTTGTAGTTAGGATGTCCTACCGGGAGAGGCAAGAGAAGTTTAAGGTCCTGCAGCTCGTCAGTGTTCAGAAGGCGAGCATAGGAACATGGGTGTTTTTCGGGATGGGAGGGGTGGGGGTGGGAGGGGGGTCATCGGGATTTAGTTCAGTGGGTAGGGGGTGCAGGGTCCTCTGGGGTTATCATTGGTTAACGTTTATTATTTCTCATAATTTTTGCACTTTTACCTTCAATGCGGTATACAGCCTATATCCTTCCAAGTCCTGTGTACGGTACCAAGTATTCTAAATGGCTAATATACCAAATAGCACAGTGAAGGATATTGGATCACCAAGCTTTACTTCCTGGAACGTAAAAGGCCTTAATGGACCAGTTAAAAGAACTAGAATTTTCAACCATCTTAAGCATCATAAAATTGATATAGCTTTTTTGCAAGAAACACACCTGGTAGTCAAGGATCACAATAGACTTAGGAAATCTTGGGTGGGGCAAGTATTCCATTCTAATTTTAGTGCTAAGGCGAGAGGAGTAGCAATCTTAATTAACAAAAAAATACAATTCACTCCAACAGATATCATTTCTGATCCACAAGGTCGATTTATTATGGTTTCTGGCTCCCTCTTTCACACACGAGTTTTGCTTGCGAATGTATATGCTCCAAATTGGGATGATGAACATTTTATCAAAAGGCTTATTTCGGCAATGCCTAATGTGCAGTCACAATCATTAATCCTGGGAGGTGACTTTAATTGTGCCATCAACCCAAGCTTAGACAGGTCCCACCCTAAATCTAGGTCCCCTTCAAAAATGGCTGCAGCTTTGAACACTTTTATATCCCAGATAGGATGTGTGGACCCCTGGCGATACAGCTTTCCTCAAAGCAAAGAGTTTTCATTTTTCTCACATGTACACCACACATACTCCAGGATCGATTATTTTTTTATAGACAAATCACTTCTCCCCTCAATAAGGAAAATTAAATATTCAACCATAGTTGAATCCGATCACTCTCCTGTCTTGATGGATCTCTCCTTCTCTCTTAACCGAAGAGAACGCCCACCATGGAGATTAAATACAGCCTTACTTGCAGACAAATATTTCTGTTCGACAGTGTCTGTGACAATTTACAATTTTCTTGAAACAAACAAAAATGATTCAACTTCCCCATCTTTATTATGGGAAACACTAAAAGCTGTCATTAGAGGTGAGATCATAGCATACTCGGCCCAGTTAAAGAAGGCAAAACAAAATGAACAGATTAACCTCCTGAACTCCATATCTGAACTGGACAGACAATATTCTATATCCCCTTCACCAGAGATATACAAAGAAAGATTGGGTCTTCAAACACAGTATAATTTGTCTTCTACTGATCAGGCTGAGAGACTATTACTTCGTTCACGAGGTTTAGTATTCGAACATGGAGAAAAGGCAGGACGACTTCTGGCTCATCAACTCAAATGCAGGTCTGCCACTCAATTTATATCAGAGATTATAAATACTTCAAACGAACACATAGTTAATCCAACTGCAATTAATGACACTTTCAAAACTTTTTACTCAAAGTTATATACCTCTGAAACACCTTCTGACAGTTCACCTATGCTAAAGTGTTTTGATAAATTAAATATTCCCCAAATGAATCGCTCTCAAAAAGAAATTGCAGATAGACCCGTGAAAATGCAGGAAATAATTGAATCAATTAGGGGAATGCAGAGTGGGAAAGCTCCAGGCCCGGATGGCTATCCAATCGAATTCTACAAAACATTCACCCCTAAATTGGCCCCTTTGCTTCTAGACATGTACAAGGACTCCATGGACAGAGGAACCTTACCACAAACACTTACAGAGGCATCTATTACACTTCTGCTTAAACCAGGAAAGGTTGCTTCTAACTGTGGTTCCTACAGGCCTATCTCACTTTTGAATGTGGATGCCAAGATACTAGCGAAGGCTCTGGCTACCCGCTTAGACCCCATCCTACCTGATATAATATCGACAGACCAATCTGGTTTTATCAAAGGCCGCCACTCCTATTCGAATATTCGTCGTCTCTTAGGCGTGATACACTCCCCTGCGTCTGATACTATACCAGAAGTAGTTGTCTCACTGGATGCTGAGAAGGCATTCGACAGGGTCGAGTGGACATATCTGTTTGAAGTTTTACAAAGATTTGGTTTTGGGCCCAAATATATCTCCTGGATTAAGTTGCTTTACTCCTCCCCTAGGGTATCGATGGTCACAAATGGGACCCGCTCTCAGTACTTTCCCTTGTCAAGGGGAACACGGCAAGGTTGTCCGTTGAGCCCTTTGTTATTTGTCTTGGCACTTGAACCCCTCTCAATAGCACTCAAATCTGCAGCCTTTATGCATGGGATACAGAGATGGGGTTCGGAACACAAGCTATCTTTATATGCGGATGACCTGTTATTATATGTGTCCGACCCTGTGTCATGTATGCCTGACATCACAAAGCTACTCTCCAGTTTTGGCCTCTTCTCTGGATATAAGCTGAACTTCTCTAAAAGCGAATGCTTCCTGTTAAACGCCTTGGCGCTTCAGATCCCCCAGAGTAGCTTGCCCTTTCAAACATCCAAAGTTGGTTTTAAATACTTAGGAGTTAATATTACCCGTGACTTCACAGGCCTCTACAAACATAATTTCGAACCTCTCGTAAACAAACTTAAATCTGACCTTCAGAGATGGGATGCTCTCCACTTGTCCTTGGCAGGCAGAGTAAATTCGGTCAAAATGAATGCCCTACCCAGATTCTTATATTTATTCCAATGTCTACCCGTGTTCCTTCCAAAATCCTTCTTTAATTCTATAGACAGGCTTATATCATCTTTTATTTGGGGTGGTAAATCTCAGAGGGTCCGCAAAGAACTACTTCAGAGGCATAGACAGATGGGGGGCCTAGCTCTTCCAAACCTTCTTTTCTATTATTGGGCCGCTAACATACAGAAAGTCGTCCACTGGACTCACTCTTCAGATGCGGGCTGGTGCCTGATGGAGGCAAAGTCTTGTTCCTCGTCCTCTCTTCACGCCCTGGTCACATCTAAGATGCCATTATCTCCCTCTAAATACACCAACAGTGCAGTTGTTGTCTCTACTCTCCGAATATGGTCCCAGTTTAGAGCACATTTCAAACTTCAAAGCTTTTCAATCCAGAGTCCAATATGTCACAACCACCTCTTTATTCCAGCAAAGCAAGATGTAACTTTTTCTCTTTGGCAACAGGTGGGCCTTGTAAAATTTGGAGACCTATACATAGATGGCATATTTGCAAACTTTCGTGACCTCTCAAATAAATTCCATCTACCTAACTCGAACCTCTTTCGCTATTTCCAGATCCGTAATTTCATCCAAAGTCAATGCCCGTCCTTCCCTAACATGCCTCCATTATCTGTACTTGACACAATCCTCGATACTCCCACCAGTCAAAAAGGTCATATATCGAGACTCTATGACATCATAATGTCCCTTAAAGGAGAGTCAATTCATAAGATTAGAACAAGCTGGGAGGAAGAACTTGGTCAACAAATAGCGGATGAAACATGGAACAATGCATTAGACAGAGTGAGTAGGAGCACCTCTTGTGCCCGACTTGGACTTATACAATTTAAAGTTCTTCATCGTGTCCATTTCAGTAAACACAGACTATCCAAAATATTCCCTGAGCTTAACGATATTTGTGATCGGTGTCACAATGCCCCAGCAGACCTTACCCATATGTTTTGGACCTGTCCTCAACTGACTGGATATTGGTCAAATTTCTTTAAAATTATGTCCGAGGCACTGGGTATTGATGTACGACCGAATGCCTTGACTGCCATCTTCGGGGTTTCAGAGAGCGATCGACTGACTAACATCCAAAAGAATAGCATGTCTTTTGCTTCCCTATTGGCTCGGAGGAGAATACTGCTTGATTGGAAATCACCGAAACCGCCCACAGTCTCAGCATGGCTGAGAGACCTAATGCTATATCTTAAATTAGAACAAATTAAATACACAATTAGAGGTTCCACAAGCACATTTTATTCTACATGGGGCTCTGTGTTGGCATAATTGATGGTCTTAAGACCCTCCCTGAAGCTCCAACCTGAGGGATGCAGGCTTCTGACATGTCACCTCTCTAATGTTGGTCCATGTAATGTTGCGACGACCTGTCTCTGTAGATCCTATATGTACTGTCTTGGTAGTTACCTGGTTGCAGCTGTGATACAACAACATTATTATTGTCCAGTGTGAACATTTATTTTAATCTATTTTCTTTTTCCTTTTTTAATGTTATTACTATGCCAATGTAACTTTAGGGCCCTGCAGGAAATGTTTGGGGTTGGGTGGGGGGGTGGGCAGAAATGTGTAAAAAAAAAAAATGAAAATCAACATGTTTAATCATATTGTATTGTGTAACTTTTGAATAAAAATACTTGGGAAAAAAAAATGTTTTGTCCCAGTGGTGTCTGAGATATCTTGTCTTACATACAAACATACAAACGGGCAGAGACAGATCCACATTCCCCTCCCTCATAACACAAAAGCATACCACACCAGTGAAATATCATATTTATTATTGATACATTCTTATAGATCTAAGTGACATACCATGATAGCTAGGGCTACAACGGCAAGAATTACCCTCGAGTTTAAAACAACTTCACCATTGCCAGAAATAGTTTGACACCCCCAATGCAAACACACTTTCATGTGGACCGTGTAATCCACCCAGCTATTTCCCCTTCATTCTCAGTGAATCACTCTAAGTGCCCTCCTTAGTGGGACCAGCTCCTAGTCTTACCTACACGGAGCTCCACTTTTGTTTGGCCTTGTTCGCTTGACGTGTTGACCCTGTGAACCCTGCAGCGATTGTCTGCTGTGGTTAAGTGCCTCCTGATTGTGGGTAGAGCAGAAGCGCGATAATGTCTACCAGACACACACACACACACATACACACATACACACATACACACATACACACATACACACACACACACACACACTCACGTATGCACACACACACACACACACACACACACTCACGTATGCACACACACACAAACACACACACACACACACACACACACACACACACACTCTCCCTCTTTTCCATCTAACCCTCAGCAAACAGTTTACTAAGCCCAGTGAGCCTCCTGAATGTTTTCACATGCCACAAGTCGCCCCTTGTCAACACAACATACAGCACCCATGTTGACAACCAGATGTCGAGACATGTCAGCGTTTTTCTGATGTGTTTGTTTCGGTGACAAAACAAACTAGTTTTCTCGGCTTGCCTGCCTTGTCAGTAAGCCCCCCTCTTCATTCAAGTGAAGCAGGAGATGTTGAGCTTAGCTCGGAGGCTAATGGCTGTTTTAGGGCGTCCGTATTGGTCTGCTGCACTTTGTTGACCTGACTCAATCTCTCTCTCTCTCTCTCTCTCTCTCTCTCTCTCTCTCTCTCTCTCTCTCTCTCTCTCTCTCTCTCTCTCTCT
Source organism: Nansenia antarctica (assembly GCF_963989245.1). Lineage (NCBI taxonomy): Eukaryota > Metazoa > Chordata > Actinopteri > Argentiniformes > Microstomatidae > Nansenia > Nansenia antarctica. The sequence continues at coordinate 17,469,652 of NC_137675.1, forward strand.
CTCTCTCCTCTCTCTCTCCTTTGTGGCTTAGCTGTACCATCTGCCGTGCAGCGGCATGACAATGCAATTTTGTTCAACAAAAGAGAGGAGAGGATTTGGGGCATCCCAAAAATGTCTTGGTCATGCTGGTGCTAAGTGAAGATGAATCACATTGTCCATTTAGTGTCATTTACATAGCATGGCGACGGTGGACTCCTCAGTTGGTACATTCCTTCAGGTTTAGGGACACTGACAGTATGGGGTAGACCATGGGGGGGGGGGGGGTGTAGAAGCTCAGCCCAGTAACCCCAGTCTCCACTG
>NC_137675.1:17477451-17479951 GCF_963989245.1 Nansenia antarctica
CACATCACACACTCATCCCTCCCTCCCTCTAACCCCCAATGCTCCTCACACACACACGCACACACACACACACACACACACACACACACACACACGCACACACGCACACACACACACACACACACACACACACTCACACACTCACACACGCACACACGCACACATGCACACACACACACACACACACACACCCCTTCAAACCCCAGGTTTATCCTGTTTATAGAGCCCTACCCCCTAACACACACACACACACACACACACACACAGATGTGAGCTTAGGGTTTCATACAAATTATTTCTAAAGTTGAGACTGATCCTCACGATTAGAACAGTAGTATATGTATTCAGTGTAAATCTTTTCAAATTTACTATTAGATCTACCCTTATTACCAGATGTTGAAGAATATCTGTTTATGATATATTACGCTCCTCCTGCATGTGCCTGCAGCGATTGTGTACTTTTTATTATTTATCTAAGCACAGGAGAGTCCACCAGAGGGAAACCTTTCATCTTCACCATGCCCAGCCACCTTACAATAAACCTCAACGTAGACCCAAACACACACTTAAAGCAACCAGACAAACATAATAAACGGTGTGTGTGTGTGTGTGTGTGTGTGTGTGTGTGTGTGTGTGTGTGTGTGTGTGTGTGTGTGTGTAAACCCCACTGAAACCTTAGCGTATATATCCGAACAGGAAAAAGGGATCTGCCCTTTCATAGAAGATCAGTAGAGAGATTATGATATGTTTATTTGGCTGTGTTATGAGTGCTATGACACACCTGCTTATAAAAGATGTCTATCGACACTGGTATAATGTAGGCATTCATAGAGCTTTTTATTGCCAACACTTCAAATATGAATGTGTATTGTTCAAAGGGTTCGAGTGCTTTCACATTTTTCCTGTAGTTCATCACATATATTATTTTACCCATATTAACTCCTACCACATCATTAGTGAAGGATTTGCCAAAACTGAAGAATAAATCTGTCATCAGTTCGGACAGAAATAAACCAGAGCTGAAACATAAAAGGGTATTAAATCTTGCCCTAATACAATGAGAGTTGTGAAAAGGGGGAATTATTAAGATGAACATTTTTGCTTTACCATACACACAGACAAGCGAATATGAAAAATGAATAATTGCAACGGATATCCAGATTGAATCTCCTCTGGATAAATATCCCAAATGGTAAGCAAACTAATTAATAAACACCATCGCTAATATAGGCTACCATTAATAAACACCATCGCTAATTTAGCCTATCATTAATAAACACAATAGCTAATATACTGTAGGCTACCATTAATAAAGACCAAATACTAGGAGTGTCCATTCCCTGATCCTCAGACATCCTTCATCACCACAGGCATTAGTACTGGGTTGTCAATCAAGACTGTTCTAGAACAAAGCTCACAGACCCCCTCTTCCTGTAACTCGATACTGGGACATGAAACGCCGACCTCTGACCCCAAGTGTGATACAAGTGGCAGCGTTGTCACGGGGGTCAGCAGTAACGTGCAAAACTCCTTCTCAGCCTCCACAGTTCTCCACGCTAACTGTCACAAGGGCGTCTGCTGCACTGCAGAGTGTCAGGGCTGGACTGACTAAACCCATAGTGACTTTTGTTGTTTTGCCTTGGTAAGTGCAAAATAATGTTATGAATATGGTGGTGAACGCAGATAAAAAAAGATTCGCTTTCGCTATGTCATTGGACATTCAAGGTTAGGGGTAGATAGTTAGGTTGAATCCATGTGTTAGTAAATGGGTGTGTTGTGAAATGTGTTGAAATGTAACCTTATAAAACACCATCTGTGTCCCAATAAGACTGGGGTACGACTAGAGAATCAATAAAAGTAATTGCACTCTCAAGGAGCCTCTCACACACTCTAAACAAACAATAGACTCACAACAACAAATGATTTCACTTCATTTAGTGCTCAGCTGTTCCTGTTTCTTTTTTTGTATAGACCTCTCTTGTTAATGATAAACCCCATCTCAGTTTCACTAGCTGCTAAACCTCCTAGCGGTCCCAGCACGGTACCAAGCGTATAGGCCCATAAACTGAGAGAGAAGTTAGCCTAGCAACATCTCTGATTTATTAGCTGCTCAGGGGCTCAGACCTGCTAGAGCTTCCAACACTGTACCAAGTGTACAGGCCACTACTAGGGATGCCACCTTTTAAGTGGAGAAATAAGGGACACCCCCAGAGCCCCCCCCCCCCCCCCCACCCCCCTAGACACCAGTCCTCCCTGGTGATGCAATGATTTTTGGGGAATCCCATACGCCAATTCACACGGTTTGAAGTGTTTCAGAGAAGCACTAACACCTGTCCCTTATGATACAGGACAATCCTGTATTATAAGGGAAGGGTGCCAACCCTTACCACTAGACTGAGATAGAGGTTATAGCCTAGCCTAGTTTATGAATCAACTGGTGGGTCACTGGAGGTGGTTTGGAGCCACACTCCTGTGGTGAGTATCGTTGCCTAAGACCTGA
>NC_137675.1:17484951-17544298 GCF_963989245.1 Nansenia antarctica
AGAGGAAGGGAGAGAAGGGAGTGAGAGCACGAGGGCGAGAGCTCGGGGGGTGATTTTGTTTTACTAAGGAAACAATCATTAGGGGTCAAAGTGATTACCTTTGTATTTCTGTTGACCCTTTCTGTCCCTGATTCCCTCGTTTCTTCCTCCTCCTCCCATTGCCGACGGTTAGTATAATATCAATGGTCTGGAACACATTAACCATAATGCTTTGCCCATTTGTAACCTATAGAAATGGGGCGGCAATAGCCAAAAAAAGGGGGGGGGGAATGTGGACTGGGGCGGTTACCGTGTGGCAAAAGGTCAAAAGGGACACAGCTCTGGGCAAAAACGTTAACCCCCACCTCCCAAACTGAGACAAGAGTCAAAAAGTCATCTAATAATAATAATACGGAGACCCTGGAAGCAGCAGGAGACAGGGGCAGAATGCTGCTCTGATATCTCTTTAGCCGCCAGATGAAAGAAAGGTGTAACTCTACACCCCTCCACACCCACCCCCTTGCCCCCCCCCACCTCCCATCTCCTCCCCATGCCCTCGCCTGCTGTTGGTATTAACTTGCTGTGAAGTAATTACTACCTGCTGGCTTGAAGCCTCCAGACCCCCGAAGAATTCCAGCCAAGTCAATTAGAGTGCCTCTCAGGGCCAGACAGATAAACCAGGGCCACATCAAAACAAGACAAGCCAAAAACTCCACAACGGATTAGCCAGCCTAAATACAATAAAAGAGAGAGGGAGAGCAAGAGAGAGAGGAGGAGGGGGGGGGGGGGGGGTAGAGGACATCCCAGAGGATAAACAAACAGAGATCCAGTTACCGTGTTATTTAGTTAACTGATTCGGATGTTGGTTTGGAGGATTTGGGGGGAATTGATGCGCTTATGTGGCTCTTTCATCTGTGGTGGGGTAGCTGGACCATTTGTTCGATCACCGAGGGGTGGTTGGGGAGTTAGGTGGTTAGATGGTGGCTAGGGGGGGGGGGGGGGGGGGCACTCAAATTGAATCAAAAATCAGTAAAGGAGGGATTCAAGGTAGGGAGGAATGTGTTTAATTTGCAGGCTTGTGTGATGGAGGGAAGGAGGGAAAGAAGGGAGGGAGGGAGATAGGCGGTGAGGCGTCATCCTTCAGAGTTGTTAACTCTCAAACACAACCTTTTGGCACGGGAGTGTGAGATCCATATGTTTGGGAGGGTGGGGGTTAGGGTAAGCGTATTTCCCCTTTATATCCCTTTTACTTCCCATGGCCTATGGAGCAACAAGCCTAACAAGAGGTGTCCGATGACTCTGATCACTGCACAAAGCCCAGATCACTGCACAAATTAAACATTTGGGTTGGCACTCTATCAACAACCTCCATACCTGCACTAACAGAAACATTCCCTTACATCTCACTCTGTTAATCATACGGTATATATCCTGACATCAAAACAGAAGAGCTTTTTTTTGTTCTGTAGCAATCACAAAGGACACAGTGTGGCCATGATGTGTTTGTTAAACCTGATGCATAATCTGGGGGCAATTTTGATGTTTTAATCAATCGTGACATATTTGTAGCACACATTAAACTCGATTTTAGGGATATAAATTCATTCATTTTGTTTCGATACAATATATTAAAATAACCAAATGTTTGCCTCAGAGAATTTCATTGAATGTAAATACATTTTTAAAATGGTGACTTGTGTATTTGTAGGTTCTTCCTTTACAAGTCTCACCAACAATTGATACAAAAGCATTAGCCGGCTGCACATAAAAAGTAACTCTCTCTAAAGAAAATCACTAATTAAAGGTGCCACTCACACTGTCAACAATACAGTGTGGTCTTATTACAGTCCGACTATAACATGATGAGGTGTGAAATAAGAGCTGGGTGCTGCATGATATCTCAGGATGTTAAGTAGAGTGTGAGAAGACCACGCTAGCTCTCTCTCTGTGTATATCTGTGTGTGTGTGTGTGTGTGTGTGTGTGTGTGTGTGTGTGTGGGTGTGTGTGTGTGTGTGTGTGTGTGTGTGTGTGTGTGTGTGTGTGTGTGTCATTCCAGGGCTGCAGTGCCATACTGTATCCCTTCATCAGATAAGAAAACAGAGAAAGTGGATGCTCGGAGAGCACTGACATGAATATCTTTCTCACCCACTTACTCTCTTTCTCTCCCTCCCTCCATCCATGCCTTCCGCCTTCACAGTGCCAAGCTCAAGAACAACAGGGAGGTCTGCATTAACCCTGAGACAAAATGGCTGCAGCAGTACTTAAAGAATGCCATTAACAAGTAAGGAGATTGAACCCACTCTTTTTCTGTTTGACAAGTAAGAGCAGACACACAGTTACAGAAACATGGAATGAAATACCCCTGTTTTCATGTGCCAATAATATTTTATATTGTAGTCCTTTTTCGAAACAGGACTTTGTGTCAAAGTACAGTCTTATTTGATTTACTTGTTGATGAGACTTTACTATTAACATAAGAAAGTGATGTATTTCTTAGCAAATTATGTATAGCTTCTTTATAAACATTTAAATTAAAATGTTCATCATCAATTATTGACTTGAATTGGTTATTAACTATCCCTATCTCAGTAAAAAAAAATAGTTTTGTTTTTATTTAGTTTTCTTCATTAGTGTATCATTAAAACAGAGATGAAACTGATTCTGGGTATTTCTGGTTCCTTCTGGTTTCTCATGTACGCGTGGCTAAAACTGGAGATCAAGACAGACTGGAGAAGAATGTTCTTTTTCTGCTTTGTAATCTCTCTAATAATTTAAGCATGGCATTGTGGTCATTCCAACTCTTGGAGCAAAGAAAAAATATTGGAAATCAGATTAAGTTTAACAACCGATGCTAGAGTTTCATGCTCCCTCAGTTGATCTCTAGTCAATAGCTTCTTTATTAACATTAAAATGTAATGTTATTGAATTGAATACGCTTTATATAATACGTTATTTAACTAACTCTCAGTAAAAAATAGGAGTTACTTTTGATATATGACTTAGTGTTCCTTATTTAGTTTTCCTCATTTCCTGTATAACATACAGTAGTTTATGTGAATATTTGTGTCAATAGTTATGTGTTATTACATCTATACTTATTACATTTAGTAGGGGCATTTTAATATTACAGCATTTTCCACCGAATGATCAAGACAGTAAAACTGCCACTGTTTGGAAAGCAACTTAATTGGGTTTTATGCTGAGGTAGTAAACAATATACAGTAAAAACAGCTCCATCATAATCAGTCTAAATGAGGAGTGCAGTAAAAACAAGCTTGCATTCCCAATAAAACTTCATAGTGCGCCCGGCGGTCATTATCACCACATAAAACGGCTGCATCTTAAAAATTCCAATGAACTTCTAGGGTGGGGGAACAAATAGATGTTTTCTAGACCTTTAGTCCCCAACGTGGCGCAGTTAAAAAATAAAATAACAGACCTGTCATGGCACTGGAAACACGTTATAAATTCTTAAAATTCTAAAACATTGCTGTTCTTGTTAATGGGGGCTTGAGGCTGTCTAAGCCCAGCCTCCCACTCACATAAACATGGAGTAGACCTTGACCGCATACTGGACACACTGCGTAACAGGTCACACTTGCGTTAACTAAACCCTTCATGAAAACCAACACTGTACCCCACACTTACCCACACCTATTACAACATCAACAAGCAAATCAAGACCCTTGCAGTTGCCCCTCAGTCTGATGACGTCCATGGTCTAACACTCTCTCTCTCTCTCTCTCTCTCTCTCTCTCTCTCTCTCTCTCTCTCTCTCTCTCTCTCTAGGGTGAAGAAGTCCAGAAGGCGCAACAAGAACTAAGAAGTGGTTGAAGCAGAGAAGCCTGGCTGGCCCGGTCCCAGGCCGTCTCCCCCCTGTCTCCCTCCCCACCCGTCCTACCACAGATATGTAACACGCTGTGTACACCTCTCTGGAACGCTTGCAGAACCAGCACTTCACCGCCACAAACCCAGGCCTTTCCAGCTGCGCCTCTTCCTCATTCTCCTGCTGCTGCTGCTGCTGCTGCTGCTGCTGCTCAGTCAGCCAGCCTTCACCCACGCTGTCACCTCTACCGTAGTTAGCACTAAGTGCAATTATACCATATTATATTGGAATGTGTGAGTGTGAGGATGTGTGTGTGGCTCTTTTTTATGTGTGTGTGTGTGTGTGTGTCTAAGGGGGAGGGGGGGGAGTGTGTGTGTGTGTGTGTGTGTGTGTGTGTGTGTGTGTGAGAGAGAGAGAGTGTGTTCTGTATGTAAATAGACTATTTTCCTACTTCATGAGGCAGTAAATGGACCATTTAGATACTTTGCGCCTGGCTCTGTTTCTCAAGCGACCTGAGAAAGGGTTTGTGGGTACCCCTGGGGTCAGCTCTGACTGAGGGAGTCATGGGATAGGGACAGGCAAGCCAATGGGTTGAGCCCACTACATAAGAGGTGACCAATATCAGGGTTGATCTTATGCTCATAACATGTCTTCCACAATCTAGTGCTGGTGATTGGCAAGGCAATGGAGATGTTCATAGTCTAGTAAGGGAGATGCTTCGTGATCAAGTGCTTCTACTCAAGGGATCAGAAGCCATTCGTTTCAACAAACAGGTATATTTCCTCTACTGTATGTTTTACAGGATCAGCACTTCTGTCAGGGAAGGCTGAGCATTGAAAGAGAGAGAGAGAGAGAGAGAGAGAGAGAGAGAGAGAGAGAGAAAGAGAGAGAGAGAGAAAGAAAGAGAGAGAAAGAAAGAGAGAACGAGAGAAAGAAAGAGAGAACGAGAGAAAAAAAATAGAGAGAGAGAGACAACGAGAGAAAAAAATCAAATAGAGAGGGAGAGGCTATTCATTCGCTATAAAGAGTGAAGTTCCAAATCAGATAATGCTTACAGTGCTCTTGTGAAGGGAATGTTATCTGTTGTAATACAAGCCGGTGGGTCCCTATGGGGCAGAGTACTGGATTACAGTGTAGTCCTGTACTGAAAATTGAACAAGTAATGCAGTACATACATCAACTCACCAAGTGCCATGTGTTATGAGACTGTGGCCTTATTGGCTAAGATTGTAATGAAACGGGGATACATGCATATCAGGGGAGGCTGGTGGAGGCCAAAGTCAGTGAACAGGCTCATGGTCATGCATGGGATGGAATAAGGAATGAGAATACCAATCCTCACTCCGTTCCATGAGCCCGTCCTCCGATTTCTACCTCCACTAGCCTCCACTGATGCACATCAATGCAGCTATTTATGAATGTAAGATTCTCCATTGCTCTAGGCTGTAGGGCATGGGTAGACCTTCATACAGGTGTAAAACAGAGACCAAATCTTTATTTAGCAAAACGGGCAATATCATGGGAGAGAGCCAAAAGATTGACCTCAATATTCTGGGTATTTGCCAAACAGTGTAACAAGAAATTACTGCATGTTATTTTACTGTCTATTATCTTAAGAAGTTCCAATACATTCATTTGTATACAGTACCATGGTATAGTGAAGGGCTTCACATATCAATTTTATAGGAGCTAACTACTGCATTGCTTCTTGGCAGGAGTGTAAAACTAGTATATGGCTATATTAAATACCTGTTATTGTTACTATGCTGCAGTACTAACCATCACATCAAAGCTGAATGTTGTTGGGGTGAAAGAAAGTTTGTCTGATTTTACTTTTTTGTTTGAGCCACTTTAATATGAGATTAAGTCTTTTTTATGTTATGATTTTATTTTTGTATTTTTTTTGTATAATCGAAGTCAATAAAGATATTTACGCAGTTTAGGCAGTACTAAATGAAGGCATACCCCGAGAGTACTGTATCCAGACCACAGTATTATCAAATCACGTTTTTTACATTTATCATCGTTTTCTACTTTTATTTGCAGTGTATAAAAGAAACAAATGTGTCTTTGTTCTACATTTTGCATAGTTGAAATATTAAGATCAAATTGTGTACGCCAGCTTTAACAAGAACAACACCGGACTAGAGAAATGTGGGGTTCAAGAAAGCTAGATTGCTTGCTCTGATTCATCCATCCCTTGGGGGGGTATACTGTGTCCGTATGGGCCAATCAGGGGGTATACTGCGTCCGTATCGGCCAATCATATGAGCTATTTCTTTTTTTTTTTTAAATTTGTTTTTCAGATTTTATCCCCTTTTCACCCAATTTGGTAGCCAATTTAACCCAACTTAGCATCCAATTATCCCCTGCCTATTGCGAAGGATCCGCCGCACGACCCCGTGGTCGGCAGTCCCAGAGGAGGCCGCCAGGCAGACTAGGCTGACTGGCTCCTCGAGCCCAGTACCGTTACTCCGACACCAGACGGGGGCGGTGTTGCGCGACGGATCCTAGTCCAGAACTACTCCTATACCCCCCTCGGAAGCGGCCGGCCAATATGCCGCTTCCCGTGTGCCTCGGCCATATCTGGATCTGGCGAGCCGGGATACGAACCCCGGCCCCGGTGGGCAGCATGCACTAGCGGCCAGTGCTTAGACCGCTACACCACCGCGGGGCCATATGAGCTATTTCAACAACAAATACAATATTTGTAAATCGAGATCCAACATATTGAATGAATTTAAGGCAAAACGTTTCTGTTGTCGTTGTGATATTCGAGTCAGGCAATATAGCCAACACAACCCCCCAATCGACTTTCCCTTAGAACACCATGCAGGGATTGAGATTCCTTTTTTTTTCCACAGTTATACAGATAATTGAAATATGATGTGTCGATCGTACCACTGAGCTCAAACAGAGAACAATATGTTAAAGTTGTGATCCAGAGGACCCACACATGCTTTTAATCAGACCACTCCCTTCAGCCCCTTCACTGATGGAGTCATTTCTATTCTGTTTTTGCTGTTTAATTCATTTCATATTTTTTCATTGTAAGAATACAGCACCAGGTCCATTAAAAAGTCAAAAAATGTTCATCTTGTTAGCCCAGTGCAGTTGACATTGTTATAAGGAAGGGAATTGTGGTCATCAAAAGCTGAGATTGTGAAGTCATTCTGTTCAATGTCATACAATGTTATGATTAGGTAGACTTACATGAGAACAAGCAATATGTTCTTATTCATATGAAGACACTCATTCACCGTATTTGGACCAAATGTGCAAAAATGTTAAAAGAACACATATTATGTATATTATAACCATGTTTAAATATCGTTCTATATGGTTGCTTTTGTTTTCCCCTTGACAATGTGAAGAAATTGTTATATTCTTTGAGGCAGCTTCCGTCACGGGTATACTTCATCTAAGAAAGATGTATTTTTTAACCTCTGTATTTTCACTGTTTGTAAACCAAGAATCAACCAGTTAAACCAATATAATACTCACCCCCTTTTTCCAATAAACATATAAAATATATGCAATGCATTTTGTCTATTTTTATTTCATTGTCCTGCACGTGAAATATGTATGTAAACTTTGTATGGGTTTTGTTTTTCTGGGATATTGTCATTGAGTGGACCATCCCTTTAGTTTGCAAGGCCGTCATCTTACCAACAGGCCAATTCTATTCCATTAAGGCTACAGGTTTACTGACAGAAAATGTCACAGTAGATAAGAATGAAGGATAGATACATTTATTCCCCAACAACAGACTATGAATATGACTATGAAACTGTAACTACGAATCATCCCAGCCAGTCTGATGGTAACAGACACCTGTCTCACAGCACACTAGACCGCTGGAAAAATTCAAATTCATACAGCCTATTTATCCAGGGGAGAAAAAACACAGAGGGAGGAAAAAAAACAGAGAGACATTTTTGCAGTTGGTTCTTACCTACTTACCTCTACTGTACCAGTAAAGACCACAAGACAGCATCGAGCCAACACCCTCATCCAATCAGCTTAGTTTACACACGGATTACAACATGTCTGTGGCTCCTTGAATAATTCAACAAGACTATCACTACTTGACATTTTCCCCTTTACAACTAAAACACGGTAGAATAATAATAAAAAAGCTTGATTCCGCTGGGCAGAAAGAAAAGGCACACAAGAAACTTTGAACAGCCGTGTCCCAGTTTCAAACACCTACGGATTGAATATTATATACATTCATTTGTGCTGGTTCATTACTAGTCCATAACACTAGGGAGCTAGCACAGCTACATAAAACTGTCAACTTTAATAAAGAGAGACCATGTAGAGCGGATTAATTTCACGCTGCAGCGTTCTCCTCTGGCCTCCGTGTTCACATGGACTACAGGGATACGTGCTGCCTTTGGAACACGACCAAACCGTTTAGGAGGGTCAAAGTTGTGTTTTGGGGTCTTGGACACATTCGGAAATGATTATGGGATTCATTTGATATGCTGACTCAGTTGAGGCCGAGGCCTTGTCCAAGGTGACTCACAAAATGTGCATGTACATGATGTACATTTAAGATCCGTTTGGGAACATGTTCTTTCATACTGAAGCACGGGGACTTGTTTGCTAAGGGGTGAAAAACACAAGCCAAAAACTCTTCATGTTAGGCTACAGGCGACAGAAAACTCTCCGTTACACATGGTTAAATAGCCCTGCTATACATCACAGTCACAATGCCAAAGGAAAAGCACCGATAAAAAAGAGCACAATGATCCAATCAAAAGAAAGGGAGATTCTCTATCAAGTCCACCAGCCTGAAATCAAATAGTTGCAGTAAGAAAGTCCCGCCGTTTCAATGAACACGCTGCTCAAATCACATCACCTGAGACGGTGAGTATAACAAGCTCAGACTCTAAATTGGCCATCTGATTTAGTCCCGGGGAACGTGGGTAATCCGCCGTGATTTGGAGCTTTTTACTGTACATCGTTGAACAACTTCATACCAGCTGGCCTAATGGGAAACATGTTGGGTGGAAAACCACATAAGGGCAACCCCTGCACGTGTGTGTGTGTGTGTGTGTGTGTGTGTGTGTGTGTGTGTGTGTGTGTGTGTGTGTGCGCGTGTGTGTGTGTGTGTGTGTGCGCGCTGTCAGGGGTAGTGACAGAGAAGGATGTCAGCTCGTTGGGTTGAGAATCAGCATCTAATTCCTCAAGTCTTTCCTGGAACAGGGTCGGCTCTGTGAAAACACAGAGAGAGGAAGAGCCCCTAACACATGCTGCTTCCTGTCCAGGATGTATGGAAATGTAACTGATTCTGAGACTGAAAGTACACACACACACACACACACACACACACACACTCACACTCACACTCACACTCACACTCACACCCACACACACTCTCTCTCTGTCGCTGTAACTCACACTCACACACACACACACACACACACACACACACTGACCCCCCACGTATGGAAGTCATGAAGGAATGCATAGTACACGGACAGCAGTGATTTACCATTACCTTACTATGTTCGGGTGAAATATGACAGCATTGTTTTATTGTCCACTGTGCTGTAGTAACACTGAACAGGGTTGGATGAGATGAACATCTTGGCAGGACTTCCGAGGATACGTGACAGTGTACAGAGAGTGCAGAGCAAGAGTCAAGAGTCTAATTATTCAAAAAGCACAGTAAATAACTAAGCCAAGTCCTGTTTGGACATGTTTGTCACATGTTTGTGACACGTAATCATTCCTATGAAACGTATACAGTGATGCATCAAAAATGACTTACAGTGCATTGAAGATCAAGTATGAATAATTACTGATAATGTGTGCTAATGAGTTACAACCTAACCCATCATGCCCTGCTTGCCCTACAAAATCCCTGCTCTGTTTTTTCAATCCAGTCTTCCGGCATTTGTATCATTCTTTGGAGAAACAACGATTTTAATAGTTTTATGATTGTATATTGCATGTATGGTTGAACCACTGCCGGTTAAATAAAACAAGGAAACACACCTGGCTGTAGTTAACCTGTGGTGCTGTATGAGTAGTAAGCTACCTTCATGCCCTCTCTGTGTGATCCATTCACAGAAACAGATGTGAGGGTCTCTGGACCCCCTGACTCTCTGGTGTGAGGATCTCTGGACCCCCTGACTCTCTGGTGTTCCCACCTGCTGTAAGAGGGCCACATCCAGGCTAAACCCTATAGAGATCAAACAACACATATAGACCTATAGAACACAGGGCCAAAACATTAAAATGCACCAGCATGAACAGAAAGACCAGAAAGATTTAGCTTTCATACGCAGGCCTGAGCTGAATGGAGCTGGATGGGGTTAGATGGAGCTGGATGGGGTTAGATGGAGCTGGATGGAGTTGGATGGGGTTAGATGGAGCTGGCTGGAGTTGGTTGGAGCTGGATGGAGTTGGATGGAGTTGGATGGGGTTGGATGGAGCTGGATGGGGTTGGATGGGGTTGGATGGAGCTGGATGGAATTGGATGGGGTTAGATGGAGTTGGATGGGGTTAGATGGAGCTGGATGGAGTTGGTTGGAGCTGGATGGAGTTGGGTGGGGTTGGATGGGGTTGGATGGAGTTAGATGGAGCTGGATCGAGCTGTACAGAGCGACCAGTCTTTGTATTTGTAAGGCGACAGGACAATCCACTAGCCATGTCAATGTGGGGGAGAAAAATGCTCCCCCAAGGACAAAAAGAGTTCAAAGTTCCTGCCACCAGAAACCTTGTATCCCACAAGCCCCCCCTTTTCTTTTTATTCAATAGGCCAACATAAGGGTAAACAGATCTGGAAGTTTGCGGAATGTTCTAAGATCCATCATTGGTTGTTTCCCTAACCTTGGGACGGAGAGAGGGGTCACGGACTACGCTATTGGAAACAGGTTGATCATTAGCATGTTTTCGTGGACAAGGCTGTGTGTGTAGAAGAGAGAATGAGAGAGAAAGGGGGAGAGGGGAAAAAAGGAGTCAAAGAGAATGACATCATTATTCATGGTTTATTTACGATTACTGATGTGATCAACAATAGGCTGCAAATGATTTGTTATGCCATGTTTGAATGAGAGGAAAAGAGAAAGGAGGGAAGGACAGAAAGAGAAGGATGTAATTATTCACAGTTTATTTGCAATTGGCGGCGTAATACACAATAAACTGCTATGTAATCCTATTTAATGAGGCCTTCCATTGATGACATCAATAAGGAAGACAGATTATTTATTTGTTGTTGGTTCGTCTCCTTCCTCAGTATGCAATGGACAAGCATCATTAGTCCAGTATAAAGCCAACATCTCAGCTATTTCCTTTTTGCAAAGGAAACAGAAGCAACAGTTCTTTAGCAATGTCTCTCCAAATAATTCAACACAAGAGCATTTGAGGACTGCTCTCTTTGACATCATTTTGAACTCTGATGAAACAGTCAGAGTTCAGTCTCTAAACCGCTTTTTAAAGACATCCTAACTTTCCCCAGGGACTGAAACAACACAACAAGGCCTCTGGGCTTTCTCAACATCCATTTTGCATCCAGAAATTACAGCTAAATACACTAACTATTTTATCTGTTATGTCCTCTTGTTTACATGCTGGAGTGCTTCCAGGTGTCTGTGGAATTGATCTTAAGAGATTGATACCATTCTTCATTACCATGAGCCCGTCCTCCGATTTCTACCTTCAACAGCCTCCCCTGCTGTACCGTACCTCAAGGTTTTGTCTATATCCAGCATCTTCATATGTAAATTCACACCAGTCTTAGGTATACATTTACAAGACTTGAACAAGTGTCGGTGGAGTGGAGAACATGAGCGAGGTGAAGACAAGTTTAGTCCCGCCTATTCCAGTCCAATTCCTGCGGCTTTGGCTTGAACAAGAAAACAGTCTTCTGACAAGTCCCAGTCAGCGGAAAGTCCAAATACACAAATTAGTTTTGACTATTTTGGCTGACCTCAGACAGGTCAAGTTTCTCTCTGACACCAAGCAGTAGTTGGAATAAAAGGCATCCAGAACTCTAACCCTTATTTGGAGATGGAGATCTTGTATAGTAACAACATCACATTTGTTACATCAGATTACATTGACACAATGGGAAATGTCTTTATTAGAAGGGCGTGATGCAAAATGGATGAACGCATATACTGTATGGGTGGAGCCAATAAATCAAAGACATTTTTCAAGACATTGGCCAAACACATAAGTAAGTAATCATCTCTGGAGATAAATGCTGACACATTGAATGAGCAACAATTTAGCAATGTCAAAACAACGCTCATCATATGTCTTGGCACCCAAAGAAAAAGCAGTTTTAGCCCAGTTTAGACCAAAATAACCCAATTTTGGAGGCTTTGGTGAGATGCTGTGCAGAAGTTCTCATGACTTGGAAGGGAGGTGGGGTCATTCACTGTGTTTGCCAAGAATTCATACGTCCACTTGCTCGCACAGAGAATGTGAACCGCAATTCCTTCCCAACAGAATGGTTTCACTTGACATAATATTCATTGCTGTACCACAAGTGAGACCAACCCTACAGTATGTCCTTTGTCTATAAGCATATCTTGTCTGATATCATTTAAATCAATGACAGACTGATTCAAAAGGAACGTTTTGCCGACATTACTCTAGTGCTTGGAGAATTATACCAAATAGAGAAACCAGAAAAAAGTCTTGCTACAGTGCTGTAGCTCAATGCATAGTGATAGAAGATACCTGCCATGGTCACAGTCACACAGTTCTGGATGGATGACAGCTATTTTTAGGGAGCTGTCCCTTTAATCAAAATGATGAACATAACCTTATGCCCTTCGCTGTCAGGCTAAGACCCATGTAGTGGAAAGAACCTCCTCATGAGAAACATTGCCTGTCCATAAGGACCAGAACCCAAACACACACACACACACACACACACACACAAACACAGTCAGCATCTTATAGTGTCGTCGAGGGGGCTGAAGTTTACCCATTCTTCGTAAGTAGACAAATAAACGTCAAGCAGACTACGGATGGGAGAGTACGCTAAAACGCTAAAGTGAGTAGGAGCCGAGGCGTAGCGCCCCCACCGAAGCGCACGGGTCCGTTTGTGACGCAGGTTTCACATACAAGAGAGGGACGGCACGGAGGTCAAAGGTTATGAGACTACCTTGGGTGGCATAGTTGAGCCCCCCCACCCTGTCCAACCCAAGCACCCTCTGGGGGACCATGTGTACTTATTATAGATGTGAACAAGGAGGAACGCATTACGCCTTCTCAGAATTTGGGGCTCCCCATAATATATTCAAATTCACACAAATATTCCCAAAACATTACATTTCACTGGGGAAGACGACAGTAAAAAGTCATTAGGGTATGGTTCCTTTTTTGACGAGTCTATAGATTTGGAAAATGTTGACCCCTGTCCATAGTGATGCAGACAAACCTCAATGGTACCTTAATGGTAGTAGGGAGACAGGGTAACCCCAGTGGGGTCATTGTAGACAGGCAAACGGAGTAGGGGGCACCATGCTGACGTTGTGTGGCCCTCCTTGGGTAGGCCTCATTACCGCTCTGGGATTAGTGTGTGTGTGTGTGTGTGTGTGTGTGTGTGTGTGTGTGTGTGTGTGTGCGTGCGTGCGTGCGTGCGTGCGTGCGTGCGTGCGTGCGTGCGTGCGTGCGTGCGTGCGTGCGTGTGTGTGTGCGTGCGTGTGTGTGTGTGTGTGTGTGTCCATGCTTGTGTTTTTGCTATCAGACATACTCTGAAGTATTGAATAAATAATATTGCCAGGGAAAAAGCTAGTCAGGGTAGGGTTGGTTGGAGTTAGAGGATATCACAGGGTTGGGTGGAGTGAGGGGCTATCACAAGGTTGGGTGGAGTGAGGGGCTATCACAAGGTTGGGTGGAGTGAGGGGCTATCACAGGGTTGGGTGAGGTTAGGGGCTATCACAGGGTTGGGTGAGGTTAGGGGCTATCACAGGGTTGGGTGAGGTTAGGGGCTATCACAGGGTTGGGTGAGGTTAGGGGCTATCACAGGGTTGGGTGAGGTTAGGGGCTATCACAGGGTTGGGTGAGGTTAGGGGCTATCACAGGGTTGGGTGGAGTGAGGGGCTATCACAGGGTTGGGTGAGGTTAGGGGCTATCACAGGGTTGGGTGGAGTGAGGGGCTATCACAAACAACCGCCTTAGCACTCCTCCACTACCTCCCTAAGACTTCTGAGTAGGCCTGAGTATAGCTTCTTTCCACAGCTGGCATATCCATAATGCTAAGTAGCTAGGCCATTAGAGGGACCAGACCAGACACACAGAAAGCCATAAAGCAATAAAGCACATTGATAAATTCAACAGAGGATAAGATTAAGTTTGGGAACAGCGCTGGGAGATGTAAATCTGTATGATAAATGGGAGTTTAGGGTCATGCCTGCCTCGAGTCACTTTAAAGCCATAAGACTGCATTCTTTGTCTTAGAAATATGGCTTTTGGGGTATTTCAGTCGCATTACTATAAGCCCGGCCTGAATACACAAAGAGGTCTCTAAGACACTGAAATATAAACATTTCACTATATGACTTGAAATGCACACATATTCAACAGGTATATATATATACATATGGTATATATACTGTATATATATGTACATATTCAACCAATAGTATTGCAAATTATCTTGCAAGATCTAAGCTTTCAGATCATGGAATATCTTGAGACCGGTAACTACAGTATCAAGTTGTTCTGCTGTTACCCAACAGTTAGTGGACATCAACAGACCAATATTGGATTAAGAAAGTGGTATCTTTGTAACAGCAACCTCCTAACAGCCCATTGAGTCCTATTAAAACAATGTCTCGCTCTCATTCATAGCCGTTCCCAGGCTAATTACACTGTGATGTGTAATGTTCTCTGATCTCTTCTGTCTTAAATGGGTCTTTTGGCATAGAGAAAGAGGTGTGTGTGTGTGTGTGTGTGTGTGTGTGTGTGTGTGTGTGTGTGTGTGTGTGTGTGTGTGTGTGTGTGTCTAAGAGAGAGAGAGAGAGAGTGGGGATATCACAGGCAGCATGACAGTGTGTTTTGGCATGTCTTGGGTGTCTGCCCAGCCCTTGGTGTCTCTGTCGACAGCTCTGTCAACACAGCACTGTTAATGCCTGTTATCTATCGATCTTATCAGTTGGTTTTAGAGAAAATGTGACAGTTGAGCTTTGAAATTTGTGTTAAAAGAACATTACTCTTGATAAGACTTTAATCATTGGGAAATTGATTTCACAGGAGCACAAAGTTTCTTTTCAGTAGCTACATTCTCACATTCCGTTCATGGAAAGGCAGATAATTCAATTACACTAACAAAATGTTTTGGAGGAAGAAATGTCAATCACTTTACGAAGACCCCCCAGGAACTTCTTTGTCACACACATTTGTCTTTAATCTGAGACGGATTAAGTTGATGATTCACCACTTCCTCCGCTCAGGTGCCAAACAGATGTCATTTAAGGACAAATCTCTGCTAGGAGTTAGTGAATGAGAGAATCTAATATAGATGTATTTTATTTATATGTGTTTGTCTAAATAATGTGAGACAACCACACATTAATATATAATATGCCATAATCTCCAAGAGTTTTCCATAGCAAGGTCGGTATTCAGTCCAGAGACAAGAAGACAATCGGGCCTTAGTTGTCCTGATTAGTGCCAGGGACATTTGACTAAGTGTTAAATAAATGTTTATCTGGCTGGAAGATTCTCAAATGCATTTGGCAGTGGCATTGCCACATTCATTAAGGGACTCCTGCACTGTTGTGTGCATGGGAATTGGGCATGGGAAAGAGAGGGGGGGCCTTGCCTACAACTATCTACTGTATAAGGCCTGAGATACAAAGAACATGAAAAGCAAAAAAATAAGCTATTTACTGCTTCCTCAGAAGATAGCCATTCACGTATTGAGATCTGTTGGACCTCATCAGTCCACTATGTATAAACAAGAGGAATCCCCCAGTAACTAGACTAACTCAGACTGGGGCCTGGAGAAGCAGGACAGTGGAGTGATTGGAGGGACAGAGACGGACAGGGGTTGGCACACTGTCTGGGGTCTGTCTGGTGATGTGAGAGGGTCAGGACAGGGGGGACCGGACGAGCAAGGACTTCTAGTGATAGGTGCAGTCAGGCTTGGGTTGAGAGAAGGACAGGAGAGGATGGTGGTGGGTCTGAGGAGTGGTGGAGGGAGGTTTTGAGACAGACTTGTACTGCTGCTCAGCAGCGTCAGTGCGGGCAGGATGAGAGAGGGAGTGAACAGGGAGGGAACAGCAGGATGAGAGAGGGAGTGAACAGGGAGGGAACAGCAGGATGAGAGAGGGAGTGAACAGGGAGGGAACAGTAATGAGATCTCAGAGGGAGAGGGGGGGGAGAGAGAAAGAGAGAGAGAAAGAGAGGAATATAGAGAAGGCTGAGAGAGAAAAGGATACAGAGAAGGAGAAATAGAGGACAGAAGCAAAAATTGTGAGAGTGAAAGAGAGTGAGAAAGGAAGATAGAAAAGAAATATAGAGAAAGTGCAGAAAGAGAACGAGAAAGAGAAAGATAGGGAAGGTGAAATAGAGAAGAAGCAAAAATAGTGTGTAAGAGAGGGGGGGGGGGCACAGCCATGGAATATGGTCATGAAGTTATTGAATACATACTGTACCGAGGACAGCCTGACATGGGCATTGCTATCGGAATCCACTGAAGAGAGTGTACTTGGGTCTTTGTTATTAATAATAGTACTATCATTTTTAGTAGGGGAATTCTCCAGTAACATATTCGCCAATTACAGGAGACAAATCTTTTTAATGTGTGAAGCTTCTCGCCATTTGCCAACACCAACGCTTGATACATTGGTTCTTATTCACTTGGGTTCTGTCATATCATTAGCCAAAACAAGTATAATGTATAAAAGTCGAGCTCTAAATCAAGTTATGTCTAAATATGTAGTGTGCAAAGCCAACAAAAATGTAATAATGTTAATAATACGAGTCATATAAATGACTTTATGATAACTTGAAAACACAACTGTGCATTGCAAGTGTGTTTAAAATGAATCAACTTTGTTATCATTTGACCCTAAGAGGGATATAATGAGTGGGTTTTGGGATGATAGCAAAGTAAAGTCTGTGAGAAATGTTGAACGTTTTCTCAAAGGGAACATAATAGATATATAGGGAGGGATTGGGGGATATCAACCAAGAAGAACAAGAGCCTGTCCTTGCTAAATGTGGTGTGAAATTTCATGTGAACTTGAAATTTTGAAGTTGGTAAGACAATTTGTTGACAAGATAATGAATATAACAAATGGCCTAATTAAAGAGATTATAGAAGGACTATTTATATGTTTCTCTGTCTCTCTCTCTCTCTTGAAAACTCTGGTTTACAAAAACAACCTGCCTACACAGCAGCCTTTGTTCCTACAACTCCCATGAGCACCGCACCCTGCTGTTAATGCAAAACCTTGTTATGTCAAGCTTGGGAAATTCACTCCAGTAGTGTTCCAAGACAGAAGAGAGTGGATCATGTTTAGAAAAAAAACGGTTGGAAAGGGTAAGGGTTCTACGCAAAAGAGTTCTTCAAAGGTTTTTCCCACAGTGACAGCTGAAGGACCTGTTATGGTTGACCATCGCTTGCAAGTAGGGAGGGGCTGTTCCCTTTGCAGCCCGGTAGGCGAGCAACAGTGTCTTGAATCTGATGCGAGCTGCTACCGGGAGCCAGTGAAGGGTCCAAAGGAGGCGGGTGACATGGGAGAATTTGGAGAGATTGAACACCAGATGGGTGGCAGCATTCTGGATGGGCTGCAGAGGTCTGATGGCGGAGGGGGGGAGCCTGGCCAGGAGTGCATTGCAGTAGTCAAGGCGGGAGAGATAGACCAAGAGTAGTGCTGCTTGTCTGGTGAGGAATGGACGTATTCTCCTGTTGTAGGAAGAATCTACAGGAGCGTGCTGAGGCTGTGATGTTCGCCGCACAAGATAAGTGGTTGTCAAGGAACCCCCCCAAGGTTCTTGGCTGTCTGGGAGGAGGTCTTAGGGTAGGCTTTCCCAAGGAGGAAGAGCAGCTCAGTCTTGTTAAGGTTGAGCTTGAGGTGGTGGGCTGACATCCAAGCAGAAATGTCAGCAAGAAACGCAGAGGTGTCATCACCTGTGAGGCAGAGGGGAAAGGTTGAGTGTCATCTGCGTAGCAGTGGTACGAGAAATGATATGAGGAAATTACCGAGCCAAGAGATTTGGTATAGAGGGAGAATATTAAGGGCCCTAGGACGGAGCCCTGGGGAACCCAAGCGGTGAGGGCTCGTGGAGAGGACAGCGATCAAGAGATGTCCAGTTCTGAGAGGGTGTAGAGACGGATTAGGTGGTTTACTGTGTCGAATGCCGCAGTAAGGTCCAGAAGAACGAGAACAGAGGAGAGGGATGACGCTCGAGCAGAATGGAGGTCCTCTGTGACAGCAAGGAGAGCAGTCTCAGTACAGTGCCCAGTCTTCAAGACGGATTGGTGAGGGTCAAGGAGATTGTTCTGAAGGGGAGAGTGAAGCAGTTGGTTAGAGGCAGCACGTTCAAGTGTTTTAGATAAGAGGGAGAGAAGGGACTACCGGTCTGTAGTTATGGACAGCAGACGGGTCAAGAGTTGGTTTCTTGAGAAGAGGCTTGACTCTGGCTGTCTTAAAGGCAGCTGGGACAGCTCCTGGGGATCGAGAGGAATGTAATATATGGTGGTAAGGAAAGGAAGGAGGTCTTTGGAAATGGATTAGAGAACTCGGCACTGTGGAGGAAGAGTTATGGTTCTGATATCACCCTGCATTGTGGGAGGAAGGGCGGACCATATCAGTATATGTGTCTTTCTGACTAATGAGTATAGCACTGGAAGTTATTAATCATTGTAGATTTAATCTGGTGTGGCTGTACTTGTAATTCATCTTAATTGGGGTCAGCGATGTAATCCTACCTGATGCATACGCCTGCAGAGTGTAACACAAGTGATGTTGCCCCTGTTCAATGTCAGCAGTGAGTATGGAGACTGGACTGTGTACTGTGACCACAGGATACAAAGCATGATGGTGAATATTAGAAACATGATCTGTTCGATTTGTCAGCGATGTTTCTAAGACAAATCTGTATCTATGTTGGAAGGATACAGAATTTAATGGTGATTCATTTGATGGTGATTAATGGTTATTAATCAATTCTATCTGAGGAAAAGGATATTCCTTACCTCACAATCGTTAACTTTAGTCCATTCCCTCAACTGACTATGAGACACTTACAGACCCTTTGAGGCTGGTGGAGGTAGAAACTGGACGACAGGCTCATTGTAATACATGGAACGGAATGAGGATTGGTATCAAAAACATGTGTTCGATACCATTGCATGCATTACAATGAGCCTATCCTCCGATGTCTACCTCCAGCAGCCTCCCCTGTCACAGACCCTTGACTAGTGGAATGTGATGTTTCAGAAGGATAGCTCACGGTCTATTTCTTTACCTTATCACAACCAGATGGAACAAGCTATTAGTTTAAGCATTTGATCTCAGGTGGAAAACATGGGATTTCATAGTATGCGGATAACCTTATTAGAGTTAGCTACCAGGTATTGATGACAATTCAATACAGATGCCTTTTCAATCAATTTAAATTTGAACGCCCCCTCTTATGTCTTTTTGGTGTTTACTCACCTTCAAGGCATTTTGAATGAAGGCATCAGACCCAAAAAGCCTCAAATCCCTATTTAGACACGCTAAATATACACATTTATCACATTAGCTGAAAAAAAACAAAACATAGTCAACGGCAATTAACCTAATAGGTTTTGAAGGTGCGAAGGAAAATATGAAGAGGACTTAGTGTTGTTTGAGATATTTATCAGGATAACGTATTAAAACAAACGAGACCCTATAGGCTTCTTGACTCCTTACGAGCCAGCTGAGCAAATAGCGGAGCATGAGGAAACACGAAGGGTCAAGGTAGAGAAAATGGGGGAGATGTTGAAAGAGATACTGTCAGGGACGTTTACGCTCAGTGTTTGTATTAGGATTGGTGGGTGGGTGAATGGATGGATGGATTGGTGGATGGGTGAATGGATGGATGGATTGGTGGATGGGTTGGGTGGGTGGATGGGTTGGGTGGATGGGTGGGGTGGATGGGTGGGGTGGGTGGCTGGGGTGGATGGGTTGGGTGGATGGGTGAATGGATGGATGGATTGGTGGATGGGTTGGGTGGGTGGATGGGTTGGGTGGATGGGTGGGGTGGATGGGTGGGGTGGGTGGGTGGGGTGGATGGGTTGGGTGGATGGGTGGGTGGGGTGGATGGGTTGGGTGGGTGGGTGGGTGGGGTGGATGGGTTGGGTGGATGGGTGGGTGGGGTGGATGGGTTGGGTGGGTGGGTGGGGTGGATGGGTGGGGTGGATGGGTTGGGTGGATGGGTGGGTGGGGTGGATGGGTTGGGTGGGTGGGTGGGTGGGGTGTAACTCATATGAATCACCACGTACCTGTAACAGTGGAAGTTGGTGGAGGTATAAATTGGAGGAAGGGGCTTTATTATAATGCATGGACCGAAAAGAGGAATGATATCGGATTTAGCGTTTTGCACTAATATTGACACTTTGGGGGTTTGTGTACATTTTCATTTCAGATACATACATACTACCCAGAAGGCCACAGTAAATTCCATTCACAGAGACAGAGTGATGTTGAGCAGGATCAAATTGAACCACATGTGAACTACAGAACACTAAACAC
Source organism: Nansenia antarctica (assembly GCF_963989245.1). NCBI lineage: Eukaryota > Metazoa > Chordata > Actinopteri > Argentiniformes > Microstomatidae > Nansenia > Nansenia antarctica. The sequence goes on from NC_137675.1 coordinate 17,505,464, forward strand.
TCAATTAGCACACTTATCAAGATGATTGCTAGCTAAACGATAACTCATGTGACCCATCACATTCCTATCAGTATATTTCTGTTTTATAGCAGAACTGTCTCCTTCTGAAAGACATTTTGACTGAGTGGGGATGGAGAATGTAAACATTCTAACGGTATGCATTAGCCAGCATAAATATCATGGTAATTTGACATGTTAAACTACCCAAACTCATGCATACATAAACATGTCATTCACAATGGTACAGACGTGTAGAATACAGGAATTCTGTCTTTACTGAAAATGTCATGCAGAGCCATATGCAGTCAGAGTTGCCAACTACTCAGTTCAAGGACTGCTGGTAAGTACAACAATGGTCTTAGCAGTACAACAATGGTCTAAGCATACATTTGTTTTTCTTATGATGACTGATTTATAGATGATTTACTTACTTTAGACAAATGTACTTGTCGCTTTGGATAAAGGTGTCTGCTAAATGTCAAAAATGTAAATATAAATGTGACAAAACTAAACATGGGTTGGCAACACAGCACCTGATATGAAATACAATGCAACAGTGTAAAACCACAGGTAGTAATCCAGCTAATACGACCTCTCGAACCAGGGTGTAACCGGTCTCTATTACCTTGATACACTTTTCACATTTCCCACTATCCCACTAACCAATCTTTCACTGTTTTGTAATTTCATTATGTGTGCAAAATTAACAAATAACCGAATAAACTTGATATTAAGTAGATTGTGTATAAGTTAAGATGCCTCACCATAGTGTGTTGGCAAGGCAACAGGCAACAGGTATAATACAGAACAGCCTGGCTACAAATCCAGGCCTTTGGTACAGTGAGACTTCCATGTCAGTGTGATTCACATCCCTCCCTGGCAGACCAGCAGTCTGTTTACCTGGATCAGTGTTTGTCAGGGAAAGGCCTACACGCCTCTAGGGACTGGCCTGATCACTTTATTTTGGTTGAGAGGACAAGAAGTACACACTGGGATTCTTTCAGCACAATAAAAGGTGGATGGGTGGGGTGGGGTGGAAGGGTGTGTGTGTGTGTGTGTGTGTGTTTATGGCTGAGAAGGCTCTTTGGGTGTGTATGTGCAACTTGGCTTGCAGGGCCTTCTTCCCTCGCCCTTCCCTCCCTCCCTTCTCCTCCTCCCTCCCTCCCTCCCTCCTCTGACCTCCCTCCTTCCAACCAGGCAACAAGGTCGAGCAAGCCGGCCTCTACGGAAACAATGGCGACGGCAGCGCGGTGACAGCGGGAGACAGGAACATGCACAAACACAGGAACCTGCCATTCTGCCAGTGAGACAGACCTGCAGCCCTGAGTCTGGGACTCTCTCCCTTCTCTCTCAATATGCCCTAATATGACAACGGTGTGACACACTCACTGACTGTAGTCCTCTGGGAGGCTCTGCGGAGCGCCACTGAGTCCTGGTGCATGATACAGAGAGATATTTCAGGCTACGATGGGCTACGATGGTCACGTTCACCTCATATGCCATGGATCAGTTTTTTCAACTCTAGGCCCCAGTTAGAGCTTATGACTAGGGCCTGGAGTTTTGCTCCTGCAGGTAAGGGAAAACCCCAGCCCCAGTCATGACTATGGTGGCCTGTGTATTCCAATCTAATCAAGCCTACAAATAATTACTGATTTCTGAGTGATAAATGACCTGTGTGTGTTTTTATAATGTTTTTTACATCTTTATCACAACATGAAAGCCATGTCATTAATTTTAACTTAAATCATCTTAAATACTATTTTAAAGAGGTATTAAAGACATACATTAATCATTGCTACATATTCGTTCTATTACCGGTACGTTCTATAGGCGTAAACTCCAGAGACTATTCTGCATGGTGATGACATTGAATAATGGGCCCATTTGTCTAGCATTGTGGTATGTAGCGTGAACAGAAATGAAACATGTGTACATGCTTTATTGCTCTTAATGAATTTATGGGATATTAGTTCATATTGATTAGGATTTTTTTTTTTCATTTACACGATCGGCAATGAGTGTCACTGTGTTCGCCGTCCAAATTTGGACTTTGTCAGCACTTTATGATTTTTCATTGTCTCTAACAGTCTTTCTGCATTCTCACACAGTATGTTCTCACACAGTACGTTCTCAGTACAGTACACAATCTACAGTTTGTCTACAAATAGCCTATACAGCATGCCATGCATCACAATGGGTCTGCCGTAAACGGATACAATTGGCCCATAAACCTGTCAGCCAATGATGTAATTTATATATATATTTTATAGGTTGAGCAAAATGGTTGAGCAAAATGTATATATTTCATATATATATGCCATTTAGCTGACGCTTTTATCCAAAGCGACTTGTGCAGTGAGTGCATATATATTTCAGTATATAGGGTCCCAGAAGGAATATACTACCCCCTAACAACATACTAATATACTACCCCCTAACAACATACTAATATACTACCCCCTAACAATATACTAATATACTACCCCCTAACAACATACTAATATACTACCCCCTAACAATATACTAATATACTACCCCCTAACAATATACTAATATACTACCCCCTAACAATATACTAATATACTACCCCCTAACAACATACTAATATACTACCCCCTAACAACATACTAATATACTACCCCCTAACAATATACTAATATACTACCACCTAACAACATACTAATATACTACCCCCTAACAATACTAATATACTACCACCTAACAACATACTAATATACTACCCCCTAACAACATACTAATATACTACCCCCTAACAATATACTAATATACTACCCCCTAACAATATACTAATATACTACCCCCTAACAATATACTAATATACTACCCCCTAACAACATACTAATATACTACCCCCTAACAACATACTAATATACTACCCCCTAACAATATACTAATATACTACCCCCTAACAACATACTAATATACTACCCCCTAACAACATACTAATATACTACCCCCTAACAACATACTAATATACTACCCCCTAACAATATACTAATATACTACCCCCTAACAACATACTAATATACTACCACCTAACAATATACTAATATACTACCACCTAACAATATACTAATATACTACCACCTAACAACATACTAATATACTACCACCTAACAATATACTAATATACTACCCCCTAACAATATACTAATATACTACCCCCTAACAATATACTAATATACTACCACCTAACAGTACTAATATACTACCCCCTAACAACATACTAATATACTACCCCCTAACAATATACTAATATACTACCACCTAACAACATACTAATATACTACCACCTAACAATATACTAATATACTACCCCCTAACAATATACTAATATACTACCCCCTAACAACATACTAATATACTACCCCCTAACAATATACTAATATACTACCACCTAACAATATACTAATATACTACCACCTAACAATATACTAATATACTACCACCTAACAATATACTAATATACTACCACCTAACAACATACTAATATACTACCACCTAACAATATACTAATATACTACCCCCTAACAATATACTAATATACTACCCCCTAACAATATACTAATATACTACCACCTAACAGTACTAATATACTACCCCCTAACAACATACTAATATACTACCCCCTAACAATATACTAATATACTACCCCCTAACAACATACTAATATACTACCACCTAACAACATACTAATATACTACCACCTAACAACATACTAATATACTACCCCCTAACAATATACTAATATACTACCCCCTAACAATATACTAATATACTACCCCCTAACAATATACTAATATACTACCCCCTAACAACATACTAATATACTACCACCTAACAGTACTAATATACTACCCCCTAACAACATACTAATATACTACCACCTAACAACATACTAATATACTACCACCTAACAATATACTAATATACTACCCCCTAACAATATACTAATATACTACCCCCTAACAATATACTAATATACTACCCCCTAACAATATACTAATATACTACCCCCTAACAACATACTAATATACCACCACCTAACAATATACTAATATACTACCCCCTAACAACATACTAATATACTACCCCCTAACAATATACTAATATACTACCCCCTAACAACATACTAATATACTACCACCTAACAGTACTAATATACTACCCCCTAACAACATACTAATATACTACCCCCTAACAACATACTAATATACTACCCCCTAACAATATACTAATATACTACCCCCTAACAATATACTAATATACTACCCCCTAACAACATACTAATATACTACCCCCTAACAATATACTAATATACTACCACCTAACAACATACTAATATACTACCCCCTAACAATATACTAATATACTACCCCCTAACAACATACTAATATACTACCCCCTAACAACATACTAATATACTACCCCCTAACAATATACTAATATACTACCCCCTAACAATATACTAATATACTACCCCCTAACAATATACTAATATACTACCCCCTAACAACATACTAATATACTACCCCCTAACAACATACTAATATACTACCCCCTAACAATATACTAATATACTACCCCCTAACAATATACTAATATACTACCCCCTAACAATATACTAATATACTACCCCCTAACAATATACTAATATACTACCCCCTAACAATATACTAATATACTACCCCCTAACAACATACTAATATACTACCCCCTAACAATATACTAATATACTACCCCCTAACAATATACTAATATACTACCCCCTAACAATATACTAATATACTACCCCCTAACAACATACTAATATACTACCCCCTAACAACATACTAATATACTACCCCCTAACAATATACTAATATACTACCCCCTAACAATATACTAATATACTACCACCTAACAGTACTAATATACTACCCCCTAACAACATACTAATATACTACCACCTAACAATATACTAATATACTACCCCCTAACAACATACTAATATACTACCCCCTAACAATATACTAATATACTACCCCCTAACAACATACTAATATACTACCACCTAACAGTACTAATATACTACCCCCTAACAACATACTAATATACTACCCCCTAACAACATACTAATATACTACCCCCTAACAATATACTAATATACTACCCCCTAACAATATACTAATATACTACCCCCTAACAACATACTAATATACTACCCCCTAACAATATACTAATATACTACCACCTAACAACATACTAATATACTACCCCCTAACAATATACTAATATACTACCCCCTAACAACATACTAATATACTACCCCCTAACAACATACTAATATACTACCCCCTAACAATATACTAATATACTACCCCCTAACAACATACTAATATACTACCCCCTAACAACATACTAATATACTACCACCTAACAACATACTAATATACTACCACCTAACAACATACTAATATACTACCCCCTAACAACATACTAATATACTACCCCCTAACAACATACTAATATACTACCCCCTAACAACATACTAATATACTACCCCCTAACAACATACTAATATACTACCCCCTAACAACATACTAATATACTACCCCCTAACAATATACTAATATACTACACCCTAACAACATACTAATATACTACCCCCTAACAACATACTAATATACTACCCCCTAACAATATACTAATATACTACCCCCTAACAACATACTAATATACTACCCCCTAACAACATACTAATATACTACCCCCTAACAATATACTAATATACTACCCCCTAACAACATACTAATATACTACCACCTAACAATATACTAATATACTACCCCCTAACAATATACTAATATACTACCCCCTAACAACATACTAATATACTACCACCTAACAACATACTAATATACTACCACCTAACAACATACTAATATACTACCCCCTAACAACATACTAATATACTACCCCCTAACAATATACTAATATACTACCCCCTAACAACATACTAATATACTACCCCCTAACAACATACTAATATACTACCCCCTAACAACATACTAATATACTACCACCTAACAACATACTAATATACTACCACCTAACAACATACTAATATACTACCCCCTAACAACATACTAATATACTACCCCCTAACAACATACTAATATACTACCCCCTAACAACATACTAATATACTACCCCCTAACAACATACTAATATACTACCCCCTAACAACATACTAATATACTACCCCCTAACAACATACTAATATACTACCACCTAACAATATACTAATATACTACCACCTAACAACATACTAATATACTACCACCTAACAACATACTAATATACTACCACCTAACAATATACTAATATACTACCACCTAACAACATACTAATATACTACCACCTAACAACATACTAATATACTACCACCTAACAATATACTAATATACTACCACCTAACAACATACTAATATACTACCCCCTAACAACATACTAATATACTACCCCCTAACAACATACTAATATACTACCACCTAACAATATACTAATATACTACCACCTAACAACATACTAATATACTACCCCCTAACAATATACTAATATACTACCCCCTAACAACATACTAATATACTACCACCTAACAACATACTAATATACTACCCCCTAACAACATACTAATATACTACCACCTAACAATATACTAATATACTACCCCCTAACAACATACTAATATACTACCCCCTAACAACATACTAATATACTACCACCTAACAACATACTAATATACTACCACCTAACAATGTTTTCCTGTCCCAGCTCATTGTGCTGCAGTCCAGGTATGCAGCATTCAAGGAACTCCAGGGCCTGGACCAATATAGCTGTAAAAGATTACATCGTTCAGCAGCAGGTATGCTCCATCCTCCTTCCCACTGCTATGGTACCTCTATGTGGCATTGTTGAATATGAATGGAATGGACCAGGAGGAAATCCCCCCCCCCCCCCCCCCCCCATAGACCCTGATGGAGACCTTGGGTCTGAGGGCCGGTGCCAAGGTAAACATAACCAATTCAATTACTGCATTCATGTTGGCTGGTCTGACACCTGTCGGAGGAGGCCCGGCGGTCTAATTGGCATGCAGGGCCAGAGCAGGGACCGGGATTGGGAATGGGAATAGGACTGGGAACGCCGGGAACATCGCCGGGATGGGAGTGGAGCGATCTTCCTGCCCCCATCCTGTATTGGCAGTGTTCACAAAGCCGCCAGCGTCGCTTCCATTCAGTGGGAACCCCCCACTGAGACGAGAGGCCCCGCTCCAAAGGAATTCAAAATGTACTGCGTGGCCATCCAACTTTTTTTTTTTTTGGTCTGCGCTGAGAATGAGTTATGTAGGCGAGCCTAGTTGTGTTCTGTTGTCTAAAGAGGGAAAGTACCACACAAAGCTTCTAATGACGACCTGGGAGCTAATTTTGAACAGTGCACGTATTGGTCCTCTGACCCTTTGCTGAGGTTGGATGAAGGGTATTGATGGTTGGTGAGTGTATTTGATTCATTTAGATGACACAGATAATGAACCTTATAAGGGCATATTGTAGAGCATCTCCCATGATACTGTATGTACAGTACACTAAAGACCAAATAGGGTAGAGTCTCTTTTCTTGGGTGCAGATAGCAATGTCTTGAAGTCCATTCAGTCCTTCAGTATAGTCAAATGATACAAAAAGAGATTTCTCTGCAGTTGCTTCCCAAGTGAAAGTATGTTTGGGTAAAAAATCTTGGTTTCAGTTCAAAATAAATGAATATTTGGGCTCTGAAGAAAGCTAATTGGGAGACATTTTAACCCTGAGGCACAATGCCTGGTTGTTGTCATGCCGATTGTCCATTGTCTATAGTTGGATTCCTGCAGCCTCACCCTGCTTTAGCCAAAAACATGTCCCACTGAAGAAAAAACAATTACTGAACAAACGAATCCCTCGCTTTTTGTTTTCAAACAGATCGACCAGCGAGGAGCTTTGTCTTCCCTTTGCTTGCGTTGCCAAGGCGCCGGGGCCCTCGCCGCTTCGCAAAAAAACAATTGATGGAAGAGAAGATGGCGTGAAGCGTGTCCAAGAACATGCCTTTCCAAGGTTTGGGGCCTTCCAAGGCAGCTACGCCTTGTGTACCTCTCTCTCCAGTCCTCCGTTCTTCTTTCTTTCTCACACTGTCTTTTCTTTCTCCTTCTTTGTTTTACAGTGACTGTGAGTCACCAGAGCTGTGGGTCTTAGCTAGGCTTTGCTACAGAGACAGTTGGATTCTCTTTAAAGAGGACCAAGGAAATCAATATAATCCGATGGAAGCTATTTGTTTTGATAGCCAACTTCAATAGTCTGTTCTCAAATTTGCTGGGAATCCATGGGGTTATTAACAGTAACAGCAAACAACATGGGTTTATTTTAATTATTACATTAATTGCTGTGTTTATTTGTTTAAATTGTTTAGGCCTGTGTGTTGTCATTACAAGACATGATGTTCTGGCTTTGTCGTTCATCATCAAAAAAAAGATTAACTTCATCCCTTAATATCTCAATCTCGGAAATTGTAATGGTATTGTCAGAACATTGAGGGTATTTAGCAATTTTATAAGAATACTCCCAGCTTTGCACTACAATAATATTTTGAACCGATAGTTTGTCCTTGATTTTGGCATGTACTGAAATAATGTAACTCAACATCCTGTTTTATGGCATAAAACCTACAAAATAAAATAGAAATACTAGGTCCAAATAGTCTCATTTGAACAGAGTATATTGTTACATTATTTGAGGTTTTACATAGCAGTATCCAGCTTCTACAGTTCGTCATTCATTGCAACATTTCTTTTTCACATTGGACACAACCAGTGTTTTGGATACAATCCATATTTCTGTTAACTAGCCTGTTGGGACCGTGACCATGTGAATATCAGGTGACCACACCACTCTCTGAACCGCAGATGTTTCAGATTTCGGAGTAGATTTGGATGATCATACTGTAGATATAAACTGGGTCATTGAATGTAAGGGGGTGAATAAACGAAATGCTCTACTGTGCAGACCTCAGCAGAACACGATCCACCTCAGGACATCCATACGAATACTGCACCGCAGTCACACTGCCTGAACAGCTTTGACATCATTCTCTCTACCCCATCAAACACAGTGGCTACAGGACAACGCATCTGAGTGTATGAATGGTAATCGTATTTATAAAATGTCCAACCTGTGAAACAAAGCTTGCATGATGATGGATCAATGATGAATTACAAAGAAACATTTTAGGTTCCTATTGAAACAATGTTAGGTTCCTATAGAGAAACACTCCTGTCTCCATAGTAGGCTATAACGTTTCATTCTCGAACACAGCCGGATTCTGTTTACGGAACATGGAATAACGACTTCATGTTCTTTTTCCACTGTTCCCATTACCTCTGATTCATTCCATCCATCTCGTCCCCGCATACACCTGTACACCCTAACGAGGTGAGCCAGAGCTCCGACACCACAGTGCTGTTACACTGCATGCCTGCTCGATGCGTACACTTTCCTCCCTTTGTTAGCCCCCCACGGCTGCACACACACACACACACACACACACACACACACAGAACCGACCGGCTTCCTGAGAGGCAACATGGCAAGCCGTGTTTCTAATTATAAACCGGAGCGAGAGAGAGAGTGAGTAAGGCACACTCAGCGGGCTGCTACAGCCAGAGGGTTTATGGCCCCAGCTTCCCCTGAACCCGACAGGCCGCAGGGCTGTTCACTTTCTCTGGCTGTAAATCAGTAGTCTAGCTGGTGCATGTGAAACTGATAGGACTCGGTAAAGGGCAGAAGAAAACACTCGTCTGTTCCCCAGAATACACTTGTCATTGTATAAGAAATGTTCAGTTTTTTTTTGTTATTTTGTTATGAAAACGTTATTTCAGTTGAGACATTTGCACCTGGGGCAACATGCAGTGGACCTGTCAAACGAAAAAGCACTTCAATTCTATATTCATGACAGATTTAGATAACTCATCATCATTATTCAACCCTTTTTGATCCAAGTTCTAGTACTTTGCAGGCCTCAAGTCTGTGTGGCAAGGCTATGTGTTAATATGCAAGAATAATTGAATCAACAGGCACCCTGTCAGTCTCTGACACTTTAACAGCTTCATAATGTGTTGGAGCTCTACCCGCTGAGCTGGTAATGTGTGCGGAGAGGTGCTAATGTCCTGTGCTTAGAAACACCTCGGAGGTCTACACGACAGCAGCATTACGCCCAGATGTGTTAGAAGACCTGTCGTCTTAGTTCAAATTTGGCAGGTCCTACCAGGTCCTACTAGTCTGTCCACCAGGCCTGGGGGCAAATTCCTGTTCAATTCCATCAATTCAGGAAGTGTACTCAAACTCCAGTTAAATTCCATGGCTTTTAATTGTTTTTAATTTACAGTAGAATGTTAAGAACCCACACAGATGAGTTGAAAATAATTGAAAATTAATTCACTTATTTCAATTACCTAATTCGAATTCAATTCACTATCAGAATTCATGGAATTGAAAAGGAATTGAAAAGGAATTTGCCCCAACCCTGCACGTCCTCTGTGGATAGATATTCAGACAGTAGTAACAGACATGACAGACCTTCGGTGTCTCTGTGCTTTCATGCTAAAGCATCATCTATCCTACGATATTTCCATGTACATTTCTTCGTCATGGCAATGAATACCGTCAGCCAATGATATGCATAACACTGTTGTAAGAGGTAAAAGGTGAAGGCTTGTGAACAAGATGTTACGCTGAACTGCCTCAAAGGCTGACTGCCTCTGTTACTGTTGTTGCTGGGGGGATTTTTAATTATTTGTCCACAAATAAATACACATCTAATCATCTACCCCCATCTGAATTAGAGCGAACAACAACAGACTATTTTAGCCAGGGCTTTTCATCGTAGAAAACAAGAGGAAATCCTAGGCAGACAGGAAGGTTTCCCTTTTGTGTAATAAAGACACAAATGATGGCTGCCAAAAACAATTAGGACTGCCACACAAACAATGCAGCGGACAAAATACCTGAATGACAAATCGTCAACCACAGGCATCTGGAATAACTGAACAATTGATCACGATGATGTCACACCTCCCCCAGAGAGCACTAGGTTTAGTTTAGCATTAAGAGAGTGATACGGTCACACTGGCACCTGGCTCCATGTTTGATGGATTTCCATCATAGGGAAATGCACTGATGTAGTCAGACCTACTTGAGACTATTACACACTCTTCTCAAATAATGCATGCATTCCCTACATATTGTTCATTATCACCGAGCCTGAAACGAGGCCAGAAAAATACATAAACACAGGAAATTACATTCAATATGAAATAGCCCGGTGGTGGAGTCGAGGTCAATGTAATATTGTTGATCATAGGAAACTCGTCCCCCCTAATAACAATGACAAAACTAACAACGGTGGGTGGACATCTTGGAGCAGGAGAGCAACAAGTAAAAGTGGACTTTTTCCAACAGTACACTACAGCGCCGGGGCTGGAGACTCAGGGGTCCTTCAACACATGAAAGGGTCCTCAAAGCTGCCAGAGTCATTTTCAACACGCAGACCTTTTCCAGAGGAAAAAACACAGATCTAGAGGCTTTTGTTCTTTTGTTAAAACGCTCTCAAGTGCTCGTTTGGGATGGGGAGTATAGGTGAATTGCTAGGCGGAGGGTTTTTTGATGTGGTCGTATTTGACTCAAGCTCTGTCTGATATCCCAGATGCATAGTTAGACAAGATGTATTGATTCACAGAGACAAGTGTAAGCCTACAGGGCCCCATGGAGGATAGACTGCAGCCTACATGACATGTAAACTCTACATGTCCTGTGCATTGTCAGTCACACCACAAGAAGAAACAGTTTATTACTGTAGCGAACAACAGGGTAGATTGCCCTAAGCGGGTATCAAACTCATGACCTTCCGCTTACAAACCGTCCGCGCTAGCTATAACACCAAGAAAGTTAACTCCCTTGGCGGAGCTGCTAACAGGCCTTACACCAGGGTCGTTATATTACTTTGCATTCGTGGCATGATGCGGAGAGCATATTGAAATCAGGAGAGTTGGGTATGGAAAGCTTGGAAAGGTCACTAGATTGAGAGCAATAATACCAAAAGAATTGCAGGACAAAAACATAATTTCCTTGACTATACTGACATCTCCTGGATAGCATATGGCACTGCATGGAGAACTACCAGTGAGGCTGCAGCTGTGTATGTTTTACATGAGTGTTAAGCAGTGGTGTGCCGTCAGGGCCAGCAAGGCCTTCTCTGCTGGCCTAAACATCATCAGAATATACATTTTATTTTAATATATTTTTTCCACAAATATGTATTAATGATTCCCCATAGTCTATTCTCTTCCTTTCATAGCTTTCCTCTTGGTTGCGCTGCTTCCAGTCTCCGATTGAGATTTGGAGGGCTGGCCTTTATGTTAGAGCTTTTATCCAATCAAAATGTGTTGCCAGGGGGCTCCAAAATCCGCCCGCCTGCACAATAAACGGTGCCGCGGATACGACCTGTAACTTAACGTTGAACGAGAACACCTGTGGCGTTCCTAGTGGAAACCTACGTAGATTTCGAGTTGGTGAGCAATAGCAACAACGGCGCCTGCTGTAAGGCTCAATGATGTCAGCACCCAGCACGTCTTTTGATTGGATACGCACTATTGATACGCACTATTGATATTCACTATTGAGATGCGTAACTATGCCGGTAGATGTGGGATTTTTGAACACCTTTGGGGACACGCGAGTGGATTTACAGCTCAACGAACAAGTGTCACCCTTTCGTTGACTGATCGATAATACTGATCGATTGTGTCCTGTTTTTGGGTAAACAATAACTTTCATTTAGGGGACAGGATGAAAGCGCCGAGTCCACAAACAGAGGAAACTACGTTGAGCTTTTCTTGCTGAAAACAACCCAGATTTACATTACCACCTGTCCACAAACAAAGTGTTTACTGGGACGTCAGGCAAAATACAAAACGACCTGATTTTTGCTATTGCTGAAGTGATGGGAGAAGAGATCAAAATGGAGATTAAAAAGGCACCCTTTGTCGCTATTATGGTGGACGAGACGACAGACGTGGGTAATGTAGCGATCTTAAATATGTTAGTTTAACACTCTTCATTGTAAATGCGGATTTATTGATTAAAAATGCTTCGGAAATATTAATATAACTATGTTGTACTTGTCTGACTATGTTAAGGTGATGCAACGCCCGGTTATACTGTGTTTCTGTCTAGTTTCTAGAGCCATGGCGTCATAACGATGGTATTAAGAGGTAGAATAATTCAGGTAGGAATGTGTCGGACATCACTGAAGGCCTAGGTGTGAAATGCACCGCCCGCCACTGGTGTTAAGGCATAAGCAATCAACATTAAAATATCAATGAAATGTTGTCATCAATCAAGTGTTATGTTTTTGTTCAGACACTGTCAAGGTTTTAATTTAATGTAAAACAAATATAACAAGATATATAATATAAATATAAACATATTTATTTGATGCTATTCATTTTGTACTAGAACTGGCAGCAGTGTATGCTTTGTGCCAGATGACGATGATGATGATGATGATGATGAGGATGATGATGCTATGGCTGAGGAGATACTAGGTAGTGGTGAGGAAGAGGAGGAAGAGGACATTATTGAAGACCTCTACAATGGCTCTGGAGATGCTACTGCTGTCAGCAACCTTATGGGACCCAGGGCCTTCCCCGGAATACTCCACAACCTTCAGGGTCATGGAGATGCCCATGTTGAGGCTCATGGCCTCAGAGTTCTGCCCACCCTCGAAGCCTGGTGGGAGGAGGATGTGCCCAGACATGAGGAGGAAGAGATGAGGGATGCGATGAGGCTTGTCGTTGAAGAGGAGGTGCACAACGACATAAGGGCTGAGGAACAGCCTGAGCACTTCCGACTGGTTCCCGACCAGGTGCTGGAACCTCAGGCACAGGGGGTGTCCAGGAAGAGAGCAAAGGAGGTGGCTGATGACCATCATTAGATAGTGACACCGACACTGACAGTGACAGTGAAAACTGGGTACTTGCCCGTCAGGCACAGAGGGTGTCCATGAAGAGAAAATGGGAAGAGGGCACTGATCCAGAGGAGGGAACCTCTCAGAAGAGGCAAAGAAGATCTGAGGATAGCGACAGTGACTAATTCTGCAGCTCACCTCTCTTCCTCTTCCTAGATCTTGGTGGGATTTTCTAGAAACATACATGCTTATGTCACTCACACACATACACATACATACACACACATATACACTCTATTCTCATGTCACTCAGACACACACATAACACATACACACACACATTCTGCTTCTGTCAGCCTGATCTTCACGGTTAGCAGTGACGCCACAAATAGACAGATTCGGGGTTGTTATCTTAAGACCTTGGGGGGTTGTAGGCGCCAGGGATGGTGAGCTCATTCACAACGTAACATCTGAGATAACCTGAGAAGTATTTTAACCTGTCTGTATTTCATAATGAGGGTCGAAATGCTGAACGTGCTGAAGAAGCTATGATCTGTTCTGAATAAATCATATGTACTCATTCCGACCCGTGTTGAATAGTTCTATTCCTTGTCAAATTGTGTATGCTGCACACCTAATCTATCCTGAGATGACACAACGCATTTAAGATCACGAATCCTCAATAGATTGATCCATTCCATCATTTTACCGACAAGAAGATTCTTCACTGCTGAGTAGTCAATGTTCTTGTGGCTTGTGCTGATGCTAATGGCCGCCTGTGAAAGACCTTTCCTCACTCAGGGAAGATCTCGAGTCATTAGCCACCACTGTACAAAGCCTGGGCAAAACTTGTGTGTTCTCTGGCCCCATCCCAGCCCCCTCAAAGAGTCCTGAACATTTTAGTAGACTTGTGAGCCTGCACGAATGGCTAAAAGCCTTCTGTCAGGCCACATTAGCAGATTTTATTAGCAATTTCGACATGTTCTGGACCAGAAACCACCTGTATAAACCCGATGGCCTGCACCTCAATCTAAAAGGCTCAAAGCTATTAATCACTCAATGTATTCATTACATCGCTTTCAGCTGTAAATGACATGCACCACAGCATGATCCCACCATAGCTTCACACTGCATTCATCACAAGCATCTCCCATTGGGTCATGCTAACTCTATATCCCTTTCCTGTCCTCTGACCATCCCTGTTCTTATTAGGACCAGACACCTTTCACTCAACAACTTCACCCCTCGCACAGTCATTCCATCAAACCTCACTCACATTCCTTGTCTACCTACAGCTCCTCGGACTAAGTATGTACCATTTAAGATGGCATTAATTAATGCTAGGTCAGTGAACAACAAGCCCTATATTATAAGGGACTTTTTTAAATCCCATGAGCTTGATTTTCTATTTTTAACAGAGACCTGGCTGAAAAACAATGACAACATCACTATAAATAAGCTCTGTCCTGCCGCATGTAGTGTTGTCAGTTCTCCTAGGATGTCCGGCCGTGCAGGTGGTTTAGCCGTTATCTTCTCCAAAAAGTTTGCTTGCCGCTCTGTAGACATTGGTAATTTTAAAACTTTTGAAGCACTGCTGCTTAGAATAGGATCAGCTAACCCTCTCTTTACTTTGCTATGTTATCGCCCACCAGAAAAGTCAAAAAGTGAGTTTTTAACAGAATTTCCTGAGTTTTTATCATCTGTTGTGATGAAAGTCGACAACCTGGTGCTGGCCGGAGATTTTAATGTGCATATTGATAATGCCTCTGACAACTTTGCGAATGAGTTCATTAGTTTTACCCAATCATTGAATTTGACTCAGCATGTTTCTGGACCGACCCATGACCGGGGCCACACGCTGGATTTGATTTTTACACTGGGCTTGAACATCAATAAGCTATGTATAGGTGAGTTTTTTATTTCTGACCACAAATATATTACTTTTAATATTGATTTTATTGCTGAGTCCCTACCAAGCAAACGGTCAGTCAGCTCCCGTACACTCAACAGCTCCTCTGCTCTCAAATTTTCCTCTGCCTTCGCAGACCTCAGTAATGATGTGACAGTGTCAACTGACACAAATGGCCTGATCCACCATTTTAATCACCTCTGCTTGTCTGCCCTAGAATTAGTTGTCCCCCTCAGAACAAAAAAGAAATGTCTCAGTGCATCTAACTCATCCCCATGGATAAATGATGACATCCGCAACCTAAAAAGAGAGTGCATTCACATGAAGGAACTCCTCACCTCTTTCAACCTAAAAGTTGAGGATGCAAGAACCATATATTTCTCCAACCTGATCCACCTTAATAAGAATAAGCGTAAAGCTCTTTTTGCAGTTATAAACACCCTGGTTAATCCACCTCCTCCCCCAGTTCCTGTCTACTCTGATAATGACTGTGAACTATTCTTATCATTCTTTCTAGATAAAGTTAACAATATAAGATCCAAGATAACACCTCCAAACATCATCATTGTCGACCAGCCACCTCCAGCTCCCTCGCTACGCCAGTTCAACATTATCTCCTTAGATGATCTTACCCCAATTATCTCACTCATGAACCCCTCCTCTAGTCCTGTTGACACCATCCCAACCTCACTTTTAAAAGCTGCCTTCAATAGCCTCAGTCCCTACATTTTGTCTATTATTAACAGTTCCATATCCTCTGGGTGTGTGCCTGATCATTTCAAACATGCCATCATCCAACCTCTCCTGAAAAAAACAGGCCTTGATCCTCTAGTCCACAGTAATTACCGGCCAATCTCCAAACTCCCTTTCATTTCGAAGGTCCTGGAAAAAGTTGTTTGTAACCAACTTTTACAATTTCTTGACAATAACAAGTTGTTTGATAAGTTTCAGTCTGGCTTCCGTCAGAAGCACAGCACTGAGACTGCACTTCTTAGAGTGTCGAGTGACATCATTACGAGGGCTGATGTCGGAGAGTGCTCAGTGCTGCTGCTGCTTGACTTAAGCGCAGCATTTGACACTATTGACCACGACATCCTTTTAAATAGGCTCCAACAGTGGGTGGGTTTAGATGGGGTAGCTCTGAAATGGTTTTCGTCCTATCTGTCAGGGAGAAGTGTGGCTGTCGCTATCGACAGCTATGTCTCCTCCACATCTCCCTTGGCCTGTGGGGTCCCCCAGGGTTCCATCCTTGGTCCAATCCTGTTCTCCCTCTACATGTTACCCCTTGGTGCTCTTATTAGCACTTAATAGTTTTGACGGCATTTCCTATCACTGTTATGCAGATGATACGCAATTATATGTTTCTTTTAAACCAAGTGATGTCAGCAAACTCACCATCTTACATAACTGTATTGCTGGAATAAATAATTGGATGGCACAAAACTTCCTACAGTTAAATGCAGATAAAACTGAGATACTAGTTATAGGCCCTGAGAGTACATCGAATGAAATTCAGCGGTCCCTCGGTTCATTGGCATCCAATGTAAGTAACACCGCCAAATATCTGGGAGTCTTTTTTGATAGCCACTTGAATTTTGAATACCATGTAAAAAAGGTTACACAGTCATGTTTCTACCATCTTCGCAATATCGCAAAAATCAAACCAATCCTTACTTCTCAAGACCTCGAAAAAATCATGCACGCATTTATCTCCTCACGTCTAGACTACTGTAACAGACTCTACTCTATCCTCAGCCGCTCTTCTATTAACCGACTACAATTAGTTCAAAACACAGCTGCCAGAATTCTCACTAACACACATCGCAGAGCTCATATAACCCCGGTTTTGGCCGCTCTTCACTGGCTACCCGTTAAATCCAGAATTGATTTTAAAATCCTTTTAATAACTTATAAGGCATTACACGGGCTGGCCCCTCTCTATATCTCGGAATTATTACAGACAAAGCCCAATGTGAGATCTCTCAGGTCCTCGGACAAGGGCCTTCTGGTCATACCCCCGACCAACCTCAGAACCAAGGGCGACCGAGCTTTTGTAGTAGTGGCTCCCACACTGTGGAACGCCCTCCCAGTGTCGATAAAGAATGCTCAATCCGTTGTTTTAAGAACTTGTTAAAAACACACCTGTTTTGTTTGCACTTTATTCCATGACATTTTCACCTGACCCACTTCTATAGGTCATTGTTTTGTTTTATCTCTTGTTGTGTTATTGCTCTTATGCCCTTACAGTATGTGCCTTGTGTTAACTTGTTTTTACCTGATTGTTTTTATGTGATGTCCACTGTACAGCACTTTGTAACTTTGTTTCGAAAGGTGCTTTATAAATAAAATTTACTTACTTACTTACTTACCTTTCCCCTCTTTTCCAATTATCTTTATGGCAGCACTTGACCATTCCCCCATGCTGCAGTCAGTGATTTACCGCCCAGGCCTGGAGAACATACAGGGATGCAAACTAGTCACCTTTCGGCGAAATTCAACATTTTGAATCCAAAATAGGTCATTGACATGATTTGTGTAGATCACATGAGAAACAGGTTTAATACTGTCTGTGTCTGTGAAGCATACTTCATGAGCTGTAACAGAAAAACAACTGGCAGTTGGAAAGCATCTATCTTGCTAGCTGGATAGAATTCTCTGTTAGCTAGTCAGAGAAATGTTGAGCAAAATTAGATAACTTAGCTGATCAAACAGTTGAGTTGTGGTGTGAACATTTGCTGTCTAACAAAGTCAGACAACTAGCTAGCTACATCATCAGAGGAAACTGACGTTAGCAGCTGGAGGAATCAATTAGCTAGTAGTATTAAAGACACGTCCCCTTACCCTGCACAGAACATAAAATACACATTATAGTTCTCAATTTGCAATATGAATTGGTTACATAATATTGGTTACATGTAATTCTATTTTTGTAGCGATGTTTTTATCTCGTAATCTGTAATGCCATTACAAATGTTCAAATAAATGTTGTTATTCTGGATGGACCTCATAGACTTCTTTATGTAATCCCATATCAAAGCATAATGATTGCACTATGATGGACAGCTTCCTTTGTCAGAGTGGCATGCTAGTCATCATGGTCTTATGGCATCAGCAGACATGTAAGCCGTCACACCCTCCTCACCCCTGCACCCGTGGATAGGACATGATACTGTATATAGGTCTATTGATTGCAGATGCATTTGTAAAGGGTTTTATTCAGATTGATTTCAATCAATGATGAATGATCAAAGTAGACAAGAAAATAAAGTTATTGAGAGTGCTGTTATGTACATGCATATAGGATCATCTATGTCTGTGTTACTAGTGGATTTTAATCTATGGTCAGTTTGATTCCTGAAAGGACTGGTTCTGAAGTTAATTTGAGCTGACTGTAACTCTGTCAGTGTAAGTTAATGGATCATGTATTCGTCTCTCTCTACTTCCTTATTGGATCCCAGTAGGTAAAAAAATATGTCGACAAGATAATGAATAGAACGAATGCCCTCATTATAGAGATTATAGAAGGACTCAGGACTGCAGCGTTCAATCTGGATTACACATGTTCAGCTCTCGCTCTCTCTGCCCTTGGCCCAGGACCTGGAGTATTACTACAGAGAGGACTGGGAGACCCAGGTCTCCCATTATAAATGCAACAGCTACTAATCACAACAGTTTGTTAACATGGGAGAATGGTGCCCTCGATGGGCCTAACCCCCAAAAGATCTTGCCTTAAATATAATTTCCAATAAAGGAGATACATTACAATCGCAAAGCAAAGGCTGACACCACCAAAATCCCTCCTTCATAAATCTGATTGAGGGTGAAAGGCCTCTTTTCAAGCGGGACCAGTATACAGAGTACTGAGGAGTACTGTTAATGTATGTCTGTTTGTAGTTCCACTGTACTTGTCGTATAAAGTTTGAATTTGACTGTATGAAACAATTTCAGGAGGTAAGACTCTTAAACTCAACAATGATTGGATAAACCCCATCCCTCACCTACAGTAACCTAAAGTTAGAGAAAAAAATTGCTCTTACAAAAAGAAGTTAATCAAAAACCGACCTATTTTGAACTGCTCTGTGTGTGCAATTATTACTGTCATCATGTCCCTTACTGTTCAGCAGGGCAGTGCTGGAAGGAGAAAAGATGACTAGATAACTTGTTGATAGTGATGTGGTATGCAAGACAATTCAGCAGACGGCCGCACCTCCATACCTGCCCCTCTGACTGGTTGCAGTTGAGGTATAAATGCCAGATGTGGCATAAGACAGTGGGGACACAGTCTTGTAGTGAAGTGGCCTCAGGTGCTCATTTAGAAACTATTTCATCACAGTCCCACACCTCGACTCGGTGAGTGTTCCCCAGTATCACGATTTGTCTGGTTTGATTATGTCTCTTCCTGAACTAAATGACACTTTTAATAGAACATCTCCATTGAAGACTCTATTTAGACTAGGATTAGGCTTGCTCGGTAGCCAGGACACAGATTAAGGCTAATCCTCAACTGAAATGTGTCGTCAATGGAGATTTTCTACTGATAGTGTTATTTAATCCAGGACGAGGCTTAATCTGTGTCTGGGAAAGCAGTCCTTTTATCATTGTTTATTTGTAATTTTATCTTTTTACCATAAATGCATGTGTAATTGTTTCTTGTACTCAGAGTATTATCAAACATTGAAAACTATTTTATTTTGTCTCAAGACAAGATACAAATGTGTATGGAGTTAAAATGAGGTTGTTGATTAAGTGTTTTTAAATAAATATTCATGGTAATAACATTTATTTACTTTTTCTTTACCGTTTCCTGTGGTAGCTGAGGAACATGGCGTCTAGTCTGCTAAGCCGCTGCTTGGCTTCTTCTCTGAGACCCAGTCTGGGTCTGTCAGCTACAGGTAACACAGCTTGAATGGGAGAACATAACCAATAAGTGTTGGTTATATTGGTTAATAATGTTGGTTTCATTGTGGCCTATCTGCATTCACTTGTGCATTTTATTTGTTCTAGTCTCTCTGAATATGAAGAGTAAACAGTTTCAATGAGTGAAACACCCTCCCTGATGTGATGGGTATTACTTATTAATATCTTCAGTGCTAGCTGTATTATCTATCGTAGCCAAGAACAAATTATCTCCGTTGTTTATTGTTTTTGCTCTTGTAGCGTTGTTGCTCTCGTGGAATGTCAGTCATTCCTTGAGCACAAGTATCAGGGGAGGCTGGTGGAGGTGTTAGATACCATTCCTCATTCCATTGCATGCATACAATGAGCCCATCCTCCAATGCATACATGCATACAATGCATTGCATGCATACAATGAGCCCGTCCTCCAATGTCTACCTCCACCAGCTGTCACTGAGGCAGTTACATCATTGAAATTGTATTTGTAGGAGACATGGGATTAATTTGCTCCTTTGGGATTCTTGTTGGTGGCTCATGATATTAGTCATATTTTATTTTTCTGATGTACTGAATACTTCAAGTCACTTGACCTCAAGAAGACACCCTATCAGAAGGGGTCATGGGACAAATACCTTACGAGGAAGCTAGCTATTAATTGCTGTGGTTTATTTCAGTGAAATCACTCAGTTGAAGGAGGAGGGGATGAAGACAGAGAGCAAAGGTGGACATAAATGATCAACCAGTTTTGCCTGGTTTTTGTAAGTTATTATTGTCAGAAGGTCAAAATGACAGAAGGTCAAAATGACAAAAAGTCAAACGTTCTACTTACCTAGAGGTACAGTCCAGTGTAGTTATGTATTCTGAGAGTCATAAGACAAACACTCCCACCTCCTCCACAGTTGTCTTATAGGTTTCGGTGATAAATTGGTTATTACTAATTATATGAGGTACATGCACTATTGCACTTCCTATACACTTGGTTTTAAGGGACAGTTTTTATCTTTTATAATTTGTTAATATTTCTCATACCTTTTACACATAGTCTCCATGTCTATATTTAATAATATCACATTAAGAAAAAACGATCCCTTTAATATTAATAAACATGATATCAATCTTATATATAACTAATACTAATTGTATATGCTCTTATGTATATATGTTCTGTCTTTCCATAATTTGTATTGAAAAGCTTATGTTGTTATCACAAACAAGCCTATAGAATCATGTTGGTATTTTCTATAGGATATCGCCATGTCAGCAAAGCATCAGCCAAGACAGTGGAGGATGTTGAGTTTGATGGTCCCTGTATGAAAACCGAGGTTCCAGGCCCCATATCTAAGGTAAACAAATGAAGACAATCTCTGGACCAACGATAGACAAACTAAGCATTTGCTCTACTGCAAAGTTTGCTCCTATAACTTTCAGAAAAGAGCATAGGGCAGTACAAGTATAGGTAGGACATACGGTCAATCAAGGTTATGACAGGAGATAACCTTGAAGACAATTCAGTGGTTAAGCTGTGTTGGTATTGATTGTATCATGATAAAATAAGGCATTCAAAGCATTTTGAGGTTTTACTTCAGAAATGTTTCTTTTCAAAGTATTATCCATTCATACTGTATATCTTCCATGTTGTCTTCTACAGAGTCTATCAAAGCAGTTAGAGCCGGTTCAGGTGAGTATCTATGGAATACTCCATGTCAGGGGAGGCTGGTGGAGGCAGGAATTCGAGGACAGGCTCATTGTAATGCACGGTACGGAATAAGGAATGGTGTCAAACGTTTGCATTTCAATGAGCCTGCCCTCCAATTTCTACCTCCACAGGCCTCCCTTGCTCCATGCATAATGTGTGGCACACTTCCATTCAATGTTATCCTATGGAGAGTTATTAAAACGCATTCAGTAAATCTCATATAGGCTGTGTAACATACAGTATATCTCTTGGTGCAACATGAATAAAAAGTGATACGAATGCCCCAGATGAAGGTGACGTCATGCCTCTTGGAATGTCTGTGTCCCTCTAGAATGTCATCCAGGTGAATTTCTTCTGTGACTATGAGGAGAGTAAGGGCAACTATCTAGTGGACGTGGACGGGAACCGCATGCTGGATGTCTACACACAGATTGCATCTATACCTATAGGTGAGTCTCTGAGGTTCTGTTTTGGTTTGGAAGTTAGCAAAATAATTGAAAATCTAAGATTTAAGCTTTTTTCTGTCTTTGATTTTCAGGATACAATCACCCAGCACTCACCCAAGTCATGGCTGACCCCTCGAATATGGTAAACACTAACGTTTATGGAGCGACTTGAAGGTGTACTCAAGAATGAAATTGTAAGATAGTCATTGAGGAACGTGTAACTCTTTTCTCATTAATGTCTCGCTTTTCTCACAAATGTCTCAGGGTACGTTTGTGAACCGCCCTGCTCTTGGTATGCTTCCACCAGGGAAATTCCCTGAAAAGCTGTTGAATGGTCTAATGTCAGTAAGTTCGACATTTTTGTTTTCCTTGGAATATGTAATTACAACTTTTATAAAACAATACATGCTAGAGTTTGAGTCAATTCCCACTTAATTGAACTTCTACAAAGGAGTACAGCCAAATTACTGAATTGACTGGAATTTAATTGAATAGACTTCAACCTTGAGCCTTACACTGATCTAAACGGGTGTGCTTCCTCTTATGTTCACTAGGTAGCGCCCAAGGGCTTCGGCCGTGTCCAGACTATGGCTTGTGGCTCCTGCTCCAATGAAAACGCCTACAAAGCCATCTTCATCTGGTACAAAGTAAGTGATGGAACTGGAGTTGTGTTGTAATATAATGTAATATATTACAACACATATATAATTACATTATGTTATACAGTATGTAATATAGAAAGGTGTCACTCAAACATTGTGTCACTCAACATAGTGTATATTTCTTAGAATAAACTGAGGGGATCTAAGGAGCCGACCCCAGAGGAGGAGGTGACCAGTGTGATCAACCAGGTGGGTCTTGCTTGACCACAACACTGACATTTCCCTAATGTTATATCATATTATACTTAGAAACACACACTTAGGTCCGTGAGTTTCTCCTGACCATGTGACCTGCCCAGAAATAATGCTGGGTCCTACAGTAGAGTAGTTATGGATACGGCCTAGAAGAGAGAGATTTTTCCTGGTCAGGTGTTTTGCTCAAAAAGAAAATTCAACATGTCAGCCTGGCCTGTAGTTCCTTATTCTCTCTCCAGGCCCCCGGTTGTCCAGACCTGACTCTCCTGTCCTTCATGGGGGGATTCCATGGCAGAACAATGGGTGAGACAGAAACGCTATTTTTCAATGAACAATTCGTCTAATTTGGTACAAAAACAAAGAAAACCCAAGAATACACAGCCGAATACAAAGCCAATTGTACAAAGTTGTACAAATCCCATATACAGCTCTATACAAACTGTCTTTCCTTCTCCCAGGTTGCCTGGCGACCACCCACACTAAGGCGATTCAGAAGCTGGATGTCCCCACGTTTGACTGGCCCATCGCCCCCTTCCCTAAGCTGAGGTACCCTCTGGACGAGTTTAAGAGAGAGAATGCTCAAGAGGAGAGCCGCTGCCTAGAGGAGGTCTATTATCTCTTTCTCACTCACTCACTCTCTCTGTCAATCCCCCCTCATGTCTACCGACCTAATATCCTTCATTCAGTCCTCACCTTCATCATCTTTTTTTCCTGTCTACTCATTCCCCGATTCCTCCTTTTCTCATTCCTCTCCTAGTCCACTATCTCACCTCTCCTTACTCTCATCCATACCCCGTCCCTCCATATCTCTCATCCCTATGACTCTCATTCTCTTCTATTCCATCCCTCTCATGTCTCAGGCGGAGGACCTGATAGTGAAGTGGGGGAAGAAGGGAAGACCAGTGGCGGGGGTCGTGATCGAGCCAATCCAGGCCGAGGGCGGGGACAACCACGCCTCCCCTGACTTCTTCAGGAAACTGAGAGGAATCGCCAAGAAAGTAGGTTACCTAGGCAACCTTGGTGGTCATCAACATCTGGATGTACAAGAAATCTAACTCTGCATCTACCTTCTACCGTTCACTGAGGCTTGACCCACATTGAAGTCAGGCAAATAGTACCGTGAAATTAGTTGATGATATGGAGTATGATCATGTGATTGATACTCTTTACTAGTCACCCAATAGGGAGTGAGGATGTGACAGCTACATGATAGGATTTAGGTAAACATATAAAGCAGTTTCAGTGTTGTTATTTCTGGTTTATTTCTAGTTATTTCTTGTGAGTAGTGTTATAACTATTGTAATAACAGACATTTACAGTATGTCTCTTCTCATTTGACCTTTGTGTGTCCGTCAGCATGGATGTGCCTTCCTAGTGGATGAGGTGCAGACAGGGGGCGGGGCTACAGGGGAGTTCTGGGCCCACCAACACTGGGGATTGGACGACCCTGCAGACATAGTTTCCTTCAGCAAAAAGATGCTGACGGGAGGTTACTACTACAAGGATGACTTTCAGCCAGATAAGGTTGGTAGTAACTTTTAGAGTGCAGCTTCTCTGGTCTTGGTTAATTTCTGTTTAATGGCTTAAAATATGACAACTTAGGTTAATAATCAGTCTCCATTGGAAATGGAAATTAAAAGCGAATATTGGGAAATAAACTAACTAGCACTACCTTCTAAGCAATACGGTTTTCCTTTCCTTTTTGACAAGGCATCATTTGCGCAATGTGTTGTTTATGGTTCACCTATGGTTCTCTCCTGTGTACTGTCTTCAGCCTTTCAGGATCTTTAACACGTGGCTGGGAGACCACACCAAGAACCTGTTCCTGACGGAGGTGATCAAGGTGGTCAGGACAGAGAGGCTGCTGGACCAGGTGAAGAAGACAGGCAAGGTCATGCTCCAGGGCCTGTATGACCTTCAGGTGAGTGGTGGAGTGTATTTGTATGCGTGTGTGTGTGTGTGTGTCAGGGTTCCTACAAGTTTCAACAAGTCAAATTTAAGACCTTTTTAGACCTTTTTTAGACCTCCTTGAATAGAATTAGAGACCTATTCGCGACCCCATACACCATATTATTGCTATTTGGCATCCTCAAGGTGATGAAATTAGGGATTTCACTGCCATAAAGACAAAAAAGTCTGAAGGAAATTAATATAAAATAAATATTGGTTCCAGCTTGATTAATTGCCACGTAAATAGATGTGGTCGGACTGATTTCCTTGCAAGACAAGCTAATCTAATTTTTAAGACCCATCACCTCAGTTTTTTTTTTTACCTAATAACTGAAATGTAAGACCTTTTTAGGCCTTATAAATCGGATTGCTTTTAGACTTTAAGGCTTTTTTTAAGACCAGCACGGGAACCCTGGTGTGTGTGTGTGTGTGTGTGTGTGTATAAGACATATAGGCTACATCATCAGTACTCCTTATCTCTCTTTCTTTTTCTCTCTCTGTCCCTCTCGTCTAGATGAAGTACCCTCACTTACTCAGTCGAGCAAGAGGCATCGGGACCTTCTGTGCGATCGATGTGAAGGATGAACAAACTCGCAACAACCTCATCCTCAAGGCCAGAAATAAGGGTAAAGTACTTCAATCTGTAGGTTGAGATCACAGAACAGCAAGAATCATTAGAAGGGGACCACTACCTCAACATAAGAATCCTAAAGACCTTTACTACGCAGTTTTTTACTTTACTTCCAGTCAGCTACGCATTATCAAGTACATTCATGTCAATCAAATAACTTTCATTCATGATGCTGTTTGTCATCGTTTACAGGTGTGGTCCTCGGAGGCTGTGGAACTCAGTCCATCCGGTTCCGACCGGCTCTGGTATTTAAGGAGCATCATGCACATCTCTTCCTGGACATCTTCAACGACGCCATCGCTGAGCTCAAGTAGAGCCGTCTGCTGACATGTCCCCTCCTCGCTGCGCACTCCTTCACTCCTCACACTGGATTTCTGAAATGGGCCTTTTTCCTCTCATCCGCCCTGCCGTACCTCACTGCATTCATTTAATCTTCTGATTTTGGGAGAAAAAAAAATCATAGGAAGACACAGGCTTTGTTCTGTCTATATATGTTCTGTCTTCTTGTATGAAAGGTGCTATATAAATAAAGCTTTACTTACTATATGGCTTTGTTTGGTCATTGTAATAAAACATGTTCTTGGATTGTATAGAGCGGCAATTAAGTTCATGAGTGATTGTAAATGCTTTTGCTTGGACACAAATATAATCTTGTGTATATACAGTATGACCCGTCACATTTCTACTGTACACTGCATCTGTTGTAACAAGTAACTTTCACATTTCAGTTTTTTACATTGAAGTAGTAGTCTAGTTGGTAGTGATTGTAATGCACACTCTTTGCATCAAATCATTTTAATCGCTTTCCGTACGTATAGTTTTAAATAAACCTACAAAATATGTTGCTTAAATTATCTGCACAGAACAGTTGTCATAACAATAACAGTATCAATTATATTTGAGTCATTCATCATTGAACAAGACAGAGCATACTGTAATATACAGTAGGCCTATGTGCAGACTTGCTGATGAACACACAGTATCCAAATGATCCCAACATACATCAAATCAAAGTCCCAAACACTTTCTGAAAGGCCTGTTTGTCAACCACACGTCCCAACCGGGGGGAGAAGTACAGGGTCTCAGGACTACTGTAGCGCTTCAGACGTAGTATAGGCTCACCCACAGAGTCCCCAGTGTCCCCGATAGTCATAACGTCTGACACCGCCAGGTACATATTGTGCCGTCTTCCCCAGAATGTGAGGTGGGACACCTTGAGAGTGGTCTGGGAAGAATCCAGGTACATCATCCCAACCACTCGTCTGAGGAAGTGGCTTGCAGTGTACAACATAACTCCAGCGAACGTGGCTATCCCAGCGCTGTAGCTGACCAGCAGGTATGACACTTCTCCTATGGAATACATGTAAAACACAGGGGGGAGCAAAGCCACGGTGATCGCAGTCTGCACTAGCTTGAGTCTGGATACACCTCTGAGAATCTTCATGTGTGGTAGCGAGTAGATGAGCGTGTACTTCTGAGTGGACAGATCGGTACATTTTGCAAGTGCATTGACATACGGTGATGGAGGTGCAGGGTAGGCGTGTTGGACGGGTGCTGCTGTCCGTCCTGGGTCCAGTCCGCTGGGTCTTTGGAGACGGGCGCGACAGAGGAGTCGACTTGAGGAGCTTCTCAGTATGCAGTACTCCCTGCAGTGTGACAGCACTCTGAAGGAGAGGCTGGGGAGGAGTGTTGACCTATGCTGGAGGGGACAGAAAGAGAGAGAGAGAGATTAGAATGGATGAGATAAAACTACAGTTTTGTAGTTTAATCAACAAGAGGGATACATAGCAAGAAGAGCAAGCACGCAATTTGACTATATAATACAATATAATATAATATAACTCCATTATAGTTGCAATAGAAATCGAATTCAATTTTATGTTTAGAGAATTTAGAATCTAGATTAGATTAACTAGCTAGCCACCTCTGGCAGACACATAGCCATCTGACCACCAGCTAATCGCCAAATTAGGACGTACAGTTCCCTAGCTAAGCATATGTACAACTTACCATGTCAGTCGACGTTGACCTGGCAAAATACCACTAAAAGCATAAACAGCAAAGGTTCTCAAAGGACGGCATGTGTTCGGTTTGTGTTGATGGCTAGGTCATGTCTTTAGTCTTTTCTGCCACATGAACTAAGTACTTCCGGTTCACGGAGTTTCTAAATAAAAGTGCTAAAGTTATGAATTAAAAAACTGTGATACATCTGCCTAAACATTTAGCAATATGTGTTGATATTTAAGTGACATTTGTATAAAATGTGGGTTTTTGAAACATGTTTCAAGGTCAAATAAATACAGCCAATGCAAATCACTATATGAAATATATATTGGCTTAAGTTATAGCCAAAAACTATTCTGGGCGTTGCGGTAAATGTATTGTAGCAAGTACTTAGAAGAGTATATGGTGTCATATCATGGGGCACATGAGTGTTATTGGCCATTTACTCGACCAGGAAGTGTTTCGAACGTTCAATGAGTTTGTAAAATAATAAATAATATCTAATAAAAGAGAATATTTTACATTACGCAAAATTCACATGCTCTACTTTTTATACACTTTGATAATTATTTATAGACCATAGTGTTTATTGAATGTCATGTCTTTCTTGCATTATTCATTTAATTTCACACATACGTCCAAGCTGTCATATCCGCCATGTGACAGTTCTGCCAATGATGTTGCTGTTTTGCTGATTAGTGTACTTTGAAAAAAACGGAATTATCGTATTGCTTTATCTTGTGTCCTTCTCCTGCATGAACTCTTCATTGATGTCAAAAACACGTCCTGCCGCCTACTGCCTGGAGTGGAGGCGACTCAGGCCGGGTGTCTCGCCGTTGTGCCGCAGGTATTTGAATCATATTCAGACACGGTTGTGACAACAACCTTATCGCCACGAATGAATAATACGTGACAACTTGACGTTGTAAATGCATTGGGAAGCTGCTGTCAAACCGCTAAAGAAAGAAGGCGTGTGAAAGAGGCTTGTTGGTGGTCAAACATGCTGCAGATTGGAGACGAGGTCGCCCTTTTCTCGGTGGTGTTCGTCGTGGTTCTTCTCGGAACGAGGAGCGCAGTGTGGTCCACCGTCCTCGCCGCCAGCCTCTACGCCTTCTTGGTGACGTTCCGATTCCCTCAAGTCCCGTCCGACCGGGCCATACAGGTGCTGCGGCCCGGTCCAGGCGGGTTGTCAGTGGTCGCTCACCGGGGAGGAGGGCATGACGCGCCGGAGAACACCATAGCAGCTATCCGGGAGGTGAGTCGAGGAGAGGCTTCCTTGCACCAGGGAATCCTGGATCTTTCTCTTCCTCGGTGAGAGCTAATCAAACAGTTATAGTGCACACATTGTACAGCACAGCAAGACATTGTGTACTGTACTATCTCAGTGTGCAGTACAGGTACAAGTGATATTGGCTGCGTTCCAAAATGAGTTCTAGCGCTCTATCTCTAGAGCGCATAAATAGAGTACAAGAACGCATTTTGGAACAAAGCCATTGTTTCATGTCAACTGCCATAGTGAATCTGACACAAAGCCAAACATGTACTGTATAAGACCACATTCACAAATGAGTATCCTATTGTACTGTGTATACCTGACAAAGAAGTGCATAGAAATATCAGGTCAAACAAGCTCTCCATTGCTTCTCCATAATGTCATTCCTCTCTTCTTCTAACCCTGTGTTGCGTCTACCCCTCCATCACTAGGCCAGTAAGAATGGGGCGTCAGGGGTGGAGTTGGACCTGGAGTTCACTGCAGACGGCGTCCCTATTCTGATGCACGATGACACGGTGGACCGCACCACCAACGGGTCGGGACCACTCAGCCAGCTGAGTTTCTCTGAGCTGCACAAGCTGGATGCAGGTGCTAAGCACAGACTCAGGTGAATGGGACTGTGGGGGACAGACAGACAGACAGACAGACAGACGGACGGACGGACGGACAGACGAACAGACAGACAGAGTGACAAAGAGACAGAGTGACAAAGAGACACAGTGACGGACAGTCAGACAGAGTTGGACAGACGGATGGACGGACGGACGGACGGACAGAGACAGACAGAGACACTGCGGCCTAATTGTAGGGGTCTGTGAGACTTGGCTTAAAACTCATTTAGTGCCGAGGGTGAATAAAGTCACCCTAATTGTCCACATTCTAGAGGGCCACGGGCTTACTTTATTCACCAGAAATGCATAAATTACACTGCTTCATTTTGTAGCCAAGCCTAAAAGTATTGTTGCTAGGTAAATACCACAAAAGAACACTTGGCACTCGTGCTAGATGGTGAGTGTTCCGAAATTCTTTGGCAGTTAGTGAGTGAAAACAGGACAGATATCACCATTGTGTAGTGTTGCTAGGTAGGCCTAGTTGGGACTTGGCCAAAGACAGCAGTGTAAACGTTAATGTTGTGTGACCCTCAGTGACAAGTTCGGAGGAGAGAAGGTCCCTACCCTGCAGGAAGCGGTGGAGGAATGCATCAAACTCCAGCTGACCATCTACTTTGATGTCAAAGGCCACCCAGATGAGGTATAGGCAACCACACGCCTTGGATATATGTATATTATTACTATACATCAGTGGGGTGCAATGTTACAAATGTTATAGATGGAATATGCTTGCCTTACACAAAACAGAAATCTGTTGACGCTTATATTCTTCACTGTACATTTCTTCCAGCAAAGCTCTACTATCTACAGCTGAATATGAATGAATGAATGAATGAATGAATGAATGAATGAATGAATGAATGGTCTTTATTGTCATTGACAGTAGAAGGGAAAGAAGGGAAAGGAGCTGGTTTACATAAATAAAGGCTATGTACACTATCCACTATACTATACTATACAAATAAAACACTGTGCTGTACTCTATGCTATGCTATACCTATTCTAACATTTCCTATTCTCTGAACCTTATGTACCCTAGGGTTGTCATATTGCACATAGTGTTATTGCACATTCATTTAAAGTGTCGCAGTTTGCAGGTACACATTTGTGTTTCAGTATTACACTTGATTTCAATCTAGTAGCTGCCATCAATTTGTCTAGATTGTCCAGGGCCTAGAACCTAGGTCTTTGCTGTGTTCAGGGCCTGAATGGCCCTGGGGTAGAAACTGAGCTTCAGTCTGTTTGTCCTTGCGAACATGGTCCTGAACCGCCTGTTCGAGGGCAGCCGAGCAAAGTGTTCGTACCCAGGGTGGGATGGGTCTCTGGAGATCTTGGAGGCCTTCCTGAGGCAGCGTGTGTTGTACAGCTCTTCCAGAGAGGGGAGGGGGGCGCCGGTGATCTTCTGGGCCGATCTCACGACTCTCTGTAGCGCATTCCACTCTGCGGCTGTGCAGCTGAAGAACCAGATGCAGATGCAGTAGGTGAGGATGCTCTCCACTGCGCAGCGGTAGAAGGCCACCAGCATCTCCTGTCCGATGTGGTCTTTCCTGAGGACTCTCAGGAAAGAAGAGACGCTGTTGTGCCTTCTTGATGATGGCTGCTGTGTTGTTCTTCCAGGACAGGTCATCCTGTATGTGCACCCCCAGGAATCGGAGGGTTGAGACTCTCTCCACGCTCCCTCCGTCGACGAGCAGGGGCTGGACCTCAGATTTTTTCCTCCTGAAGTCCACGATGATTTCCTGAATACACCTAATCTATAGATAGCTTAGTCGGTCTGTTCCTGTTTGTTGTCAAAAAGTACATTTTTAGAACAGGGCCATTTGAAAGCATGTTGTTTCAGGCAGTGGTCCACTTCAGTTCAGGCTACAGACCAGTGCTTCAACTTACACTAACAGCTGTTAGGTCACCAGCCTGTCTGACAAACAAACACACACACACACACAGTATGAATTAATGTATTGTTCTGTTTTTTCCCCCCTCGCAGGCAGCAGCTGCTCTTAAAGAGATGTACAAGAAACATCCAGTCCTCTACAACACCAGCATTGTCTGCTCTTTCGAGCCTAAAGTCATTTATAGGGTAAGGGTGTGCAAAGGGGTAATAGCTCTCAAAAGGCATCTAACATACATAGTAAACTCATAGTCAATGTAATGTTATCTCTGTGTGTCCCTCTCTTGACCCCCTGGCCCAGATGAGACAGGCTGACCCGGAAGTGGTCACAGCACTGACCCATAGACCCTGGTCCCTGAGTCGGCTAGGCGATGGCACGCCGCGCTCCTCGTCACTATGGAAACACCAGTGGACACAGGTGCAGGACGTGCTGCTGGACTGGGCGCATCACCACCTGCTATGGAATCTCTGTGGCGTCTCTGCTTTCCTGGTGCAGAAGAACTTCATATCCCCGTGAGTCACTGATGTTAGTCACTAGCTGCCGTGTTAGCACAGAATTGTTCTATTAGTTATATTCTCACTTAATATGAATGTACCGGTAATTGTCTTGGAACTTTTGGTGCCAATAGGGTGTCCCATTAAAATTCCTAATATTGCACACAAAACAAATATACAATGCATACAAAATAATACAAATATTCTTGCAAAGAACACAAATAGTAAATACCCTGTGTAGGCCTTCTGATACAACCTAAGGTGTCCTATTTTATGTAAACCTTGATCCGATGCTGCTCTGTTATTACTGCACACACAGACAGTTACCCACATGGTTAGCTGTGTGAAGTTGACCATGAAACCTGTTAATATACACCCTGAATAACAACATGACATGTCATTTCATAATGTGTAACAAGCAAATAAATACAATAGATATGTTAGGCATGTTATGTTAGGAATCGCAGCAGGTGAGCAGTGAACACTGTAGGACTAATGTTATGCTTCCTTGTCGGTCTCCTCTCATCTGTCCACAGGGACTATGTGCAGTACTGGGCCCAGAGAGGTGTGGAGGTGGTGAGCTGGACCATCAACACAGCCGTGGAGAAACAGTACTACCGGGACCTGCTCAACGTCAACTACATCACAGACAGTCTAGTAGAGGACTGTGACCCCCATTATTGACCACAGCAACACACACACATAAACATTAAAAAGGAATGACATTGACATGAAGACATGAGACATGAAGTGTTTAACTTTACAACACTCAGTATCAGAGCGTTGTACATTCTTTTGTGCAGAAAATGTATGGACATATGATGCAAAACCTACAGTGCAGCTATACAGAGAATAGAATCAGCCTTTAAATTCTGTCAGGGAATATGTCCACGTGTACTGTATTTACCAACTCAGGAGACCACCAATAAGTACATAATACACCTTAGTGTATCTTTTTTGTTATCTTTTTTGGATGCATTATGCACTTCCCTGATCTCTGTTATAGCTCATACTGTGAAGTGCTGGGTCCTGCTGATACCTTTAACTACTTATAGTAACGCCTTCATTAATCCTAGAAAAGATTCACAATTGATATATAAGCAAATCCTAACAAAACTACTGTACACATATGGTGCTGCTAACCCAAACATTATGTCATTGCTTACGCCATTCCGGCATTACTCCTCATGTGCTCATTAATTTCTCAATTAAATACTAAAATAATCAGGTGCATTCATTAAACATAATCTTGAAAAAAATAATAAAATACAATCTGGATTACACTTGTTCAGTCTCTCTCTCTCTCTCTCTCTCTCTCTCTCTCTCTCTCTCTCTCTCTCCCTCTCTCCCTCTCTCCTATTAGTGTTATCATCTGTGTGAAATGAATAACTTGGGTAGATCATTAGCTACATGCATTGGGCCCAGTATTTCAAAACGTGTCATCTTGATCCAATCAAGCTGGCTGATTTCCCATATACTACTCAAAATCTGCCATATATCTGATCCTGGATAGCAAAACAGATTCCAGACCATTCTAATCTAGATTAAAAATGTTGAAATAATCTGCGACCAAACAGGTTTCTCTGTGTTGTAGACCTATATCCTCATTCCTAATTGTTTCCTTATTCCCCAACCGATAAAGATGGCATATCGTAGGGGTGTTGGTTGGTAAAGGCAGATGAACAATAATTCAAGGTAGCTAAATTGAGAGCTTATCTGACTAATGGAAGCCCAGCCTAGATACACAAATCCTTAAATCCCAGCACGTGAATGTTGTTCATCATGATAAAGCACTTTTATAACTCGGCTTTATCATGGTGAATAGGCAGCTTCTCCATCCACATGCTTGGACTGGTCACTAGGTGAATGGTTATTGGTAGTATTCTGAAGGGCGCTCCCCCTCTGACCAGGGGCGTGTAGCCGACGTCATCAAGGGGTTCTCTCTGATCGGTGCCTTTCACACTTGTAGGACGTTTACACTGTGCTGGCCACTCCGAAGGTGAAATCTACTGTAATATATCCGCTTAAGACGTAGTGATAACGGGAAAAGGGCAACACTTTGCAAGATCAAAGGCACAGAGGGGGACTGCTTCACCTTGTATGACCTATAGGCAATATACCCTTGGAGCAGCAGACGGCGCTTTTTAGAGCAAACATATGTTTATTCGGAGCGACGACAAGAGAGCGCACATTGCGGTACCGTGATCGCTTTTGGTGGCAGTTGCTTGCAGGCTACGGTAACGGAGACTGGCAGACTTACCAGACCAGCTGACTTGGAAAAACACGCTGCAATATTTTTTCCACCGTGGCTGCGTCAAGAGAACTCGGCCGAAAAGGGGGATTGCACGGCGTACGACATCGCATTTGCACTTGTCACATTGTATTAGATCCACGGCAAGCGACTTTTTCTGAGCCATACTGAAGTTCCGGGGAACTGGCTTTCACATAATGTACACAATTGCTAGAGGTCCCAGTAAACTTGTTACACAACGGAGGACAGGTGAGTTCGCTTCAGCAGCTGATCGATATGATAACAATATATTAACTGTTGTTTCTTTATTGATTCTTTGCAAATAAATAACGATCTAATATTCATTTTGATAGATAGATAGAATGTAGCCCAGATCAATGGAAAACGTATATTATTAATGGTAATACATTAATTAAAGTGACACAATTGAAAAGTCTCTATTCAATTTATTTTTAGGGCCCACTCAACAGATTGAGAATAAAATCATCGACTTGAAGCTCAAACAGACTCCCTGGTCAGAGTCAGAGTAAGTAGCGATATTCATTCATATTGCATTTATCATCATAGTCAACCTGGTGAATATTCCATGGCACGTGTGTACAGTGGAATAAGTGCGATCATGTAACACTGTTGCCACTGATATCATTTCTGTAACGTCACGATTTACCCAGATTCGTTTTTGGAGCGT
Organism: Nansenia antarctica; assembly: GCF_963989245.1. Lineage (NCBI taxonomy): Eukaryota > Metazoa > Chordata > Actinopteri > Argentiniformes > Microstomatidae > Nansenia > Nansenia antarctica. The sequence continues at coordinate 17,541,105 of NC_137675.1, forward strand.
TCTGTTACTTTGTTCACTGCACAAATAGATACATTGAAACATTGTAGCATTGATTATGTGTCTCGCAAACGTTTCTTTGCCCATATGTAACCCAACACACAGTGAGTGACCTTGTAATGCTAGCTGACATAGCTTGCTAGCAGCGTAGGCTACCTGTATGTCGTTCATCTGTTCAAAGTCCGAACGCCGAAACACACAATTATTTGTACACATTCTTTTTAACTATTAAAAGACAAAATGCACGTTGAACAACATATAGCTGCTATGTAAACAGACGTAAAGGAATAGGCTATGCTTCACACTCACTGCAAGGACATGGAACATGACGTGGACTGATAGCAAGTGTAGCAATTGTGTATTTGGTTGAGTTTGGCTCGTCGGACAGACGTCATTATCAGTGATTTCAATGTTGTAAAGTCTGTCCGTTGCAACAGATGCGGTTGTACAACATTCGTGGGAATCCAAATAGTGATAATCCGTCTGTTGCCCCTAGCAACCTCATTGTGTAAGGAAGTAGATTGAGCATCCTCCAATTTCTATGGAAGCCGAGTGGACCCGAAGTTCAACGTGGGAAATAGAGAATGCCCATGAATATCACAATACAGTATTTGACCTTTCTTGTCAGAGCAGTGTACAGTTCCCCTCCAACAGTCATGCTGGGCTTTTTATGAGAGATATTAATGTAAAAAGTGTAATTTTGTGGGCCTGCAATAGGGGTTTATCCCCATATTTGCAAGTAAGATATATTATCCCAGAGTTGGATGACAATCCAATATTTGATGTACTGTCCTTTTCCTTCTCTATCTGTACTGTAGTTCTCCAGCTCCTAAGATTGTCTTTAATCGCCTGAACGGGAAGAGATATCACACAGCGCCCGTACAGAAGCAGGACACTCCAGCTGATGACTTCACACCATCCCATGAGGAGAATGTTCGATTTGTGTACGAAGGTAAGAGGCATTGGAAAATGTTTTTTCACTCACACTCTCTCTCTTTCTCACTCACTCACACACACACACACACACACACACACCTCTGAAATGCATATCAGGAATGACTACATTCAGTAAACCCTTGCACCAACAGACCTTGCCTCAAGGCTAAAGCTGACACTCATCCCACCCTCTTCACACCACCAGTGGTGTTTATATGTGACAGATCGCTGGATTCAAGGACTAGAACCCCTGTGCATGTCGAGCATAACCTTACACACGAAACAGAGAATGGGGGAGGTAAAGAATACATAACAGAGGGATGGAGGTTGCTCGAGATGGAACTGCAGGTCAGTCGACACAGACCATAGATGGTGGTTGGGTGATATCTCTGAACACTAAAGGGTTGGAAAGAAGCCATCCATCCAGTACAAAAATGGAGAGATTCTCTCCAACATGGTTTTGCTAGTAAGTTCTATAAAGCAGTCCACTTTCAGCACGCTCGGATGAAGAAGAATGACTTGTAGTATCAGTATGACCTTTTCTTTATTGCTTTTGGAGATTTGCCTGAAAAATGATAATAAGGCAATTCGGTGACTCCGTTTTGTTTGCTTTTATAAACTTCTTACGGAGCTCCAAAACAAATAAACTGACATAGTTGCCAATGCAAACACTGTTAAAGTTTCTCATGCATAGTGTGAAAGAGTGTTGTAGAAGTAGTATCAGTCATCTGCAAGTCCGGGTATGGGATGGAAACAACATCAAGTAGCACCAAGAAAGTTCAGCTGAAATTATTTTTAGATGGTGAGCTTTGGTTTGTTTTTGTACATTTTCATTCAAAAGCTTGTAGCAGTGATGATGATGTAGATGAAAGCCTACAGAGTGGGGTGTGTTTTACTCAAAGGGAAAACATAACCTTCAGTCCATTGGCTGATGCAATAAACTACTGTGCTTGCCTGGCCCACTTCAGGGCTACATCATATTTGATAGCTTGCAAGGTTACCCTGCTAGAGAAGTTTTGGTTGTGGCCTTCGCATTTGTCCACTGGCATTTGTGCACTGCAGACAAAATAGACCATTATAAACTACCCCTAGTCAGTGGCAGCATAGTCATAAGATGCAGGTTATTCTACTGCAGCATGGAAAACGGTTGTGTGTCTGTCTGTCTGTCCAGAAGTGTACCAATATGTCTGTGTTTGTGTCTGTGTCTCCCTCTGTAGCGTGGCAGGAGGTAGAGCAGCAGCTGGGAGATGGCGGTGAGCCCGCATGTGGCCAGGGGCCAGTGCAGTACGCAGAGAAGACCCCCAGTCCAGTTATGAAGAGTGAGTACAGGCCCATTTCACCTTCCGCCATCTTGTTTACCAGCAGCCACCTCGCTCTACTAAATAAGTATACAAAGTAAGGTGACATGGGAGAGGTAGTTTGACGGAAGAGAGTTAAGAGTCTTGCTCCTGGCTCTCTTATCTCATTTAACCCACTTATGTGGTATTCTGATGACTTGTCTACTGTTATCCCTTTGTGTTGTGACCGCGTTAACCTCAACACTGTAATGATGTTTCTGTATAAAGCATCCGTACTAAAGCTAAATGCCAGTTTCATTTCTATTTAAAGAAGCACAGGCCAGGTATTTAGCTCAGTCTTATCAGAGGCCTGTGGAGAGAGAGAGACAAGCTCTAGCTTTAATGTTTAACTCTCTCTGGTCTGTGAGCAACTCTCACCTCAGATGAACCTGTGCTGGTTGCTGATTCTCCACAGTTTCACCCAAACCTGTTCCGTCCTGTTCAGTGACCTCATAACTTTATAAGTCATTGGTGGGTGGCTGTTCATAATTGAAAAAGAAGAGAAAGCACACCGCAGAAAACTTGGGCGAGGTGCCGGCGACGGAGCAGAATACTATAGAATTTTAAGTAGAAGCCGCACACTCTCGTTTCAGATGCAAAAGTGTATTTTAATTGACAACGGTTTCGGCCGTAGTCTTTGTCAAGTCTTCTTTTAAGGCTGTTCATAAAACATGACTTATGACTCAGAAGCTGAACTATAATACAAATCTATAATCAACTTTCTCTCATTTTACTCCCTCCCTTTATGACTCTCCCCCCCTCTTCCTCCCTTTTCTCCCTCTATTATCCTCTCTTACCCTTTTCACCTCCCTCCCTCCCCTCCCCTCCTCTCCCACCCTACCCTCCCTGCTCCTCGTCCCTTCCCTCTCTTCCTCCACACAGACTTTGTGCCCATCGACCTGGAGGAGTGGTGGGCCCAGCGGT